>NC_056747.1:814686759-814709259 GCF_019279795.1 Protopterus annectens | reverse complement strand
AGGGATAGGACTTGGTTCCGCCCTGCTTGTTGATGTACCACACCACGGACATGTTGTCCGTGTGAACTGCAATAGTTCCTAAGGGAAGAAAGTCATTGAGGGCTTGCAACGTTAAAAGCACTGCTCTCATCTCTAGGACATTTATGTGCAGGTGGTATTCGAACAGTTGACACGTGCCATGAACCATCCTGCCCTGATAATGCCCCCCCACCCCACCCGATCAGGGAGGCATCCGAAGTAACCGTGGCTACCGGGGCCGGGGGAACAAATGGTCTGCCCTGATGGACTAGAGGAGAGGAAATCCACCAGGATAGGTGGTTCTTGCAGGTCTGTGTCACTAGGATCTTGTGACGCATGGGAAGCTGCTGGAAGGACCATTGTGTGAACAACATACATTGTAGAAGACGCATGTAAAAACGGGCCAGAGGAAGAAGTGTGATGGCAGCAGCCATGAGGCCCAACACTTTCAAAACCAGCCAGGCTTGTACCTTTTTGCTGGCAAGGATGATTCGAACGTGGTTTTGGATATCTAGGATTCTCTGACTTGTTAGGTTTGCTGACATCAGAGTAGTGTCTAGATTTGCGCCTATAAAAGTAATAGATTGGCAGGGCGATAAGGAGGACTTTTCGAAGTTTACCGAAATTCCCAATTGGCTGCAGAGACGTAGGGTGTAGTCTCTGACTCGGATGAGTTGATGCCTGGTGGTGGCTGAGAGGAGCCAGTCGTCGCGATACATAAACACCTGGAATCCTAGACGTCTCAGGTGAGCCGTGACCACTGCCATGCATTTGGTGAACACTCTGTGGGCTGTAGTGAGACCAAAGGGCAGGGCTCTGAATTGAAAATGACTGGTCCCCAGCCGAAAGCGGAGAAACCTTCTGGAGCATCTGTGGATTTTTATGTGATAGTACGCATCCTGAAGGTCTATAGAGCACATCCAGTTGTCTTTGCCCAGAAAGGGTAAAATCGATTGAAGTGTGACCATCCGAAATCTCGTCTTTTTGACAGACTTGTTTAGTCTGCTGAGGTCTAATATTGGTCTCCAGTCTCCCGTCTTTTTGGGGACCAAAAAGAACCTTGAGTAGATTCTGGACTCTAAATGATCTTTTGGTACTGGCTGGATGGCTCTTTTCCTTAGAAGCTTTGAAACCTCTAATCTTGCAGTTTCCCTTAGACCGGGTGGTACGTCTGGAAGGGAACCTTTTTGAGGGAAGGGGCTTTCCTCGAAAGAAATCTTGTAACCCTTGGATATGATCGACTGTACCCATTTGTCTTGAGAGAGGGAAAGCCAGGCTTCTGGGTACAGCGATAATCTTCCCCCGACTGCCTCCAAGGGTGGGCAGTCGGGCAACACCTCAGGGATGCTGGAAGGGCTTGTCAGAGAGAGGCTCTCTGGAGCCCTGGTTCTCTGGACCCCTCTGCCCCTAGGGCGTCTGTTATTATTACCCCTCTGCCTCTGGGGTAAACTGACCACGTCGTCAGGCGTGACTCCTTGTGATTTTCGGAACCACATTTTCCCTCCCTTCTGACCTTTGGGGTAAGGTCTAGAAGGAGTGGAGAAACGGACTCCTACGGCAGAAAGTCTTGCCATCTTGCTCACACCTGGTCAACGTGTCCTTCACCTGAGGGCCAAACAAAGTTGACCCATCAAAGGGAGAGTTTGTGAAGGATGCCTTAAAGGGGTCTGCAAAATTACAGAGCCGCATCCAGGACTGACGTCTGAGAGCCACTCCTGTGCCTGCAGCTCTACTCGCCCCATCGGCTGCATAAGAAATGAGCCGCATGGAGGAGTTGGTTATGGAGTTAAGGATTCCCAGCTGAGAAGCAATCTTTTCCTGAGCCCCTGCTGCTGAAGGATCCTGTACTACTTCACCTAATTCTTTAAGGATGTCCCTTTGAAGTCTGGTGAAGTGACATAAATAATTCAGCGAACGCATAGCAAATGTCGCTGAGGAAAACATCCGCTTACCATACCTGTCCATAGTCCTGGATTCTTTGTTAGGAGGATGGACTGGTACGGAAGGATCTGCAAGTTCCTTCTTAGTGGCGGCCGCCACCACCATGGCATCAACCGGGACACTTTTAGTAAGAAACTGCTTTTCTGCGGGGGCCGTAATAAATTTTGAAGGTCTCCTAGGGACTGGTTCCACCGAATCAGGAGATGCCCACGCCTTTCGAGCTATGACCTCCATAAGAAGGTTGAAAGGCGGAGACACCCAGGAGGTGGAGGGTCGAGATCCAAAGGCCTCCAGGTATACCGATTCATCCTCGGAGGGGTTAATGGAGGGCCAGTTCCCCCTCTGTTTCAGGAGCTCAAGGATGTCTGAAAAGGAGACATCCTCAGAGGGAGATCTTGGGGACCCCTCCAACTCATCTAAATCGGTATCTGATGTTGTAGACTCGGGGGAGTCTAAATGCTTCCTCTTGCAGGTCCTCTTACGCGGGGGTTTCACCTGAAGGATCAGGAGAAACCTCGGAAGAGGAAGTCCTTCCCAATGGGGAAACCTGTGGTGATGGATCTCTGGGTCCGGGAGCAAGAGAGCGGGAAGAGGCATCTACAGGCTCCATAGAGGGAGGAGCTAAGGGAACCGACTGCTGGCTAAGCTCCGGGGCTAGCACACTCCTCATCACCTCGAAGGCTCCCCTCCCAGGGAGAGCCGAGAGATCCCGCTCGAAGAAACAGGGATCCCTGGTCCCACCGAAAGGGAAGGCTCCGAAGCAGATGTCGGGGCCGAGCTCACCAAGGCCGAAGCTCCGAGAGGGAGAACGGGGTCGGGGACAAGGGTCCGATGCCACTCGCCCCCTCGGAACCAACCAGGGAAGCCCGACGCCCGGATCCCTCCAAGGAAGGTCTCAAGGAGGAGATAGGAGTCGAGGACGACGGAGCCGAAAGGTGTGGTATCGGCCGGCAGCAGCAGTCATGGTACCAATAATCTCCGGCACCGAGCTCTGTAGGAGAGTCGAAGGAGGAATTTCAGGGGGATGTATAATAGCTGACGTCTGATGAGACGGGCTGTGGAGCATCTGGGCTAGTGCCTGTGACTTTAATAGCCTACTTACCACTCTCTAAATCGTGGTCTGAAAGCCTGGAAGACCTCGATGATCGACTCCGATGGCTCCGCTCCGAAGCAAGGGGATGCTGGAGCCGAGTGAATAGATTCCAAAGAAGGAGATCTAGACCTCTTTTTGGACGGAGCCATCGGAGCCGAGGAACGTTGGCTCCAGGGAGCCGACAAGTTGTCGGCTCAGTGGAGACAAAGATATCTCGGCTCCAGCCGAGCTGAGACATGCCGACACTGGGGTGTCGGCTCCAGACGGAGCAGACACGGTGCCGGGCCAAGGTATCGGCGCCGGTAGGCACGGGCACAAAAGGTTCCAACAGGAAGGATCGGCTCCGGAGCCGATGTCGACTCCGGCGGAGTCGGAACCAAGACCACAGACTTGGACACCGAAGCCTGGGTCTTGGGTGACTTAGAGGGCTTCCCGGAGCCGACTTTAGCCGGGGAGCTCTCTGGTTTAAGTAGACCCCTAAGGATCAACTTATTTCTACGTTCCTGCAGGACTCTCTGGCTGAAAGAATGACATATAGCACAGGAGTCCTGCAGGTGTAGGGGTCCCAGGCAATAAATACAAGAAGTGTGACCGTCTGTCAGAGACATCTTCTGACAGCACGAGTCACACTTCTTGAAACCTGAGACCCCAGTACCTTTGGACATATCTAGGTGCTTAAACACTTACACACACCAATCGGTCCAATCAAGACACTAACACTAAAAATATATTAATAATAACTAACAAAAATAGTTATAAAGTACAGTGACACAACACACACACACACACACACCTGAGGGAATCCTGACAGGAACTGTGAGGGTGGGAAAGGTCTAAGGCCCGAAAAACTAAACTAAAGAACTAGGACAAAAAGGGGTATGGAGCTAAGTGAAAGTACACTGAGGAAAGAATGGATACTAAAAGGACCAACAATTAGGGTTTTAGGCTCTTAAAACCTGACAAAAAGCTAGAAAAATATCACTTACCAGGAGCTGGTAAAAAGGATGACCTCATTAGCGAAGCGGCAAACGAGATCTGGGTAATTACCGCCTTGCATCATGGGATATGGGGCTGCCTCGAGCTGGTAAAAGTGACTCTCGAGCTTAGCAAGTGCCGAGTCAGAGCCGAAGATCGGCTCCGAACCCATCCAGCAAGAATGAAGGCGAGATTGACAACTTAACATCAGTGTGTTAAGTCAAAGTTAAAACTTTTTAGAAAATTTTCTAAAGAAGTTCCCAAATTAAAGAATGAAAGCGCTAATATGTCAGTGTCCGGAGCCTTACTTTGGTTGTTACATGTTTAACAAGTTTTAGTGTTGTACATCGTGTTTTTCTGCTACAGCAGTTTTTTGTTACTTAAAATTTTCATACATTTCTGGAAAGCTCCTACACAAACAATTCAGTCATTGATATTCTGGGTCTATCTTGCACACCTTCAGAAATATAACACTGAACATAACACTATTAAACTTTGGTAAGTAAAATACTACTTTTCTTTTATACATTTGTAAAATAAATTCAAATGCACTTAGGCACACTCAACAGTGGTAGCCCATCATGTAACCAAAAACTTTCATATTTTATGTTTTTAATGTATCTCACTTTATTTAGGAGATCTTTCAAATCACATGAGTTGTACTATTAAGAGGATTTAAAATAAAGCCTTTCCAGAAACAAGTTGTTTCCTGCCTAAAAGGCTGCAGGAAAGCAAGGGGAAATAATCAGCTTCGTGCTACTAAAGACAGAATGAGTTAACTAATGACAGAATGAGTTAAGATACATGACACGACACCCAAGCAAGAAAGAAGCTAACCTTGAAAACCTTTGTTCCTCCACAGAATAAGACATCATTCTGCCATATTGGCCTCTGTACTTATGCTGCTAGTACATCTGATTTTGTGCGGCACTGCACTTCAACAGCTGGCACAGTACTGAGAAAGTTCTTCAACCAGAAAGGTGCAATGTTACATGCAACTATGTGGAAAGAGGGTCACTTGTAAACTTACATGGTACTCTTCTTCAAAAGAAACCGCAAAAAAAGAGGTACTTCTGTAAGAACTGAAGCGTCTTGTAGAAAATTACACACTAGGAAACCACTTATTCTGTGACTGTTAATCTGACAAAGGGGGACACCACCAGCAGCAGCACTAAAGTCTCTGCAATATTACCCTTCTCCCAAAAAACATGAATAGTACAAATGAAACACAATCAGAAATCAAGGGTCATTTATCATTTTATCAATAACATTAGCTCCCCGGTTAGTGTTAAGCTTTATGCACATTCATCTCAGATGAAAATCGTGAACAAATTTCACAGGCTAGCATGCTGAAAATCTGCTGACTATCAAAAGACACAATGCTACACCAGACCACAAATCTAGTTGCTACAAATCATGTTTATCGACAAATGAAAGGCATATTGGAATATGCATGTGTTTTTCCACATCTAGCTGCAATTTAAAAGTCAGAAGGAATCTTAAGAAAATTAACAAAATGCAAGAATACTGGATTCTGCAGGACTTAACTTCGAGCCACTCAAAATTGGTTCCTTGCTGCTACTTGAAGGCTGCACTTACAAAATCAATGAAACATACTTGTCTTCAACTGCAACAACACCCTGACTTTCAGCACTATTATATCAGTTCTACTGCACCAGAGGTTAAAACAGTACAAATACAAAATGCAATATAAATAAATGCCTTGACAATATACAGATTCCATTTTCTTAATGACAGTGCACATGTATAACACTAAGCAATGCTGTAACATCAATGGAATAAGCTTGTTACAAGACCAAGCAACATCAACTCCATAAACATCATACGTACAAGTTTATACTCACCATTTTTTTAGACCAGTGATGTAAACAAGTACTTCTAACAAGGGCTTCATCCACCTTGCCACCTGACATGTTGTCCATGAACTGTCGTCCATGCTCTAGTGCTAAATAACAATCATTGCAACAATCCCGTTCTTCAACACGTACAAGGTTGCTAGCTAAATTTGTTTTTGGCAAAGAATCATTATCCAAAACGCCAAATGGGGAAAACAAGTTTGTGCACTGATCCTGCAGCAAAAGAATCAAGTCATCAGGGATCTTCTCAATATCCTTAACGCCTCCAAAACAACGTTCAATGCAAGAAGCTCTCAGGGTATCAAAGCGCTTCTCTACTTCTTTCCCATATGCCATATTTCGTCCCACAATGTCCAATTCATCCTCAAGAAATAAACCTGCATTGTTTCCAAATTTTCTGTTCATTACAGCACTGAAGCCACAGGTACACCGATACTGTGCTTCAGGTGACGGATCTGGAAGATAAACCCCTACATCTGCACCTTTGATGTTCATGTTACAAACGCAAATGCAGCAACTGTCAAAATTGCAGTCCTTTAACAAGTTCATAACAGACTCTGAAAGGATAAGGTTTACAAAAAGACTATGAGCTTCCGGGATGGATGGAACAGTAGCTGGTTCAACAGAACTCAGTGGCCGGCATGTTGATGGTGTAGAAGCTGGTGAATACAGGTCTGAGCTCTCATATTTTACTGAACCTGGAACACTGGCTGGCCCACCACCTGTTCTTGGAGTCCGAGGAGTCCTAGGTGTTCTGGGAGTAGGAGCTGAAAAACGAGGGGTAGCAGGTGATGGAAGAATTCCTGCTCCACTATTGCTGGGTGGTGCACTATTCATTCCAAAAGGTGTGTGTGTCTGTGGTGTATAGGACTGCACATAATCCTGATCCAGTGTACTTCCAACACTTGGAATATTTCTAAAATAAAAAAAAGAAAAGGTGTTAATACAAAATGGTTTTATTTTTGCTACCACAACTAATTCTATGTTCATCCCTCTCTTCCAAGGCTGAATTCTTTAGCATCTCTTTACTGTTACACAAGGTACTACCTGCCACCCTTCTTGTAAACATTGGGGAAAAAATAAAGTTAAGATACAAACTCGTGGTCCTGCAGTTCTACACCACCTCAGTCTAGCAATTCTTGTGTTACCAACTTATCATGATTATCGACATTCAAGTGCAGTCACCAGTGAAAGCATAACTACTTCAAGGATCTTGGCTGCAGGCAGTGTCTTAATTCTGAGCTAGGGTTTCAAAGCTCTTCTCCCTCCCCCTATGCAAACCTTACATCTCCCAAACTCTAATGTCTCCATATCATGGCATAAAAGAAGATGCATGATCAGCCACCTTCTGTTCTTTCTTGCCACTACCTATGTACCACCCAGACTTGTACTAAGGAAAGGCGAGTACAACTATTATACTGCCTCTACAGCAATTGTTTATTTTTTAATCACTGAAACACTGTGTCCAACTGGCAGCTCTCCCAGTTTCTGAATATCATCTCGGGCAGGCGCAGTCCAGTAAGTTGTAAGGGAGGGAATGCAACAGTTTGGTTGAAGCCAGATAATGTAGAGGTTATGGAGGGACTCAGTGATGGTGAACCTATGACACTCATGTCAAAGGTGACACGCCACGACATTTTGGATGACAGGACAGCGATCACCAACACCCGAGTTACCAAAGACAATGCTTTTGCATTCATTTCTCATGTGAAGTGCACTGAATTATTTTGTGCCAGGAGCTTTTGACATGCCAAACCCAAAAGGTTCGCCATCACTGGACTAACTGGTGCCTGATGCCATTCATGAATGCCCACAGTGGGGGAAAGGAATTGGGAAATCATCCTCTAACATCAATAACTATAATATGTTGACAATTTGGAAGTTGTGCACTTACCATAACACTGGAATCTTTCATTTCTGTCCATCTGATATGACTTTTTTTCCTGCTGCTTGTCAAATCCCTACTGACATAGTCAGTGCTCCAAGCCTCAAGCTTTTCAACCCTTTCCATCCTAAAATACACTAGCCCTCTCTAAACCAACTTCCCTCAGATCAAGCCTATAACAGCTAGGACAGAATAAAACTCTTCAGAATCCTCAAACAGCTAAAGATGGGAAGAACTCGGGAGGGCTGTCATATCAGATGGACAGGAATGAAAGGATCCAGTGGTATGTAAGTGTACAACTTCCATATCCAATCAAGTGGTTAATTTTAGATTCTGAAGATCTAGGTCAGGCTTCTCAGACATGTGGGGCATAAGATCCACAGCCAGATCCAGAAGCCAAGGTGCCTTCATAAGATGAGGCCTGGGAAGACAGAACCAACTTTATCTGGGTCAAAAAGGGGCAATCGGGATAACACGCATGTCCTATACTTACCAAAACAATAGAGCTGTGTTGTCTGTCTCCATCTGATTCAACCTGTAGAACTCTGGAACAGATACTTGCAAATTCCAAAGTCATCTACTTGCTTGGCTCCATCTCTCTTGCCCACAGACCCCAGTTCCTCACTCTAATCCTCAGATCAAGTCAGCCCCATGATGAACAGTTTAACTACACATGTACGAACAAGCATGTGTGTACATGTATACATTAAAAAAAGGATACATCAAGGAGGATGCAAATCTCAAGGAACAGACAACCTCCCCCATCCAATCATGGAAAGGTCCAACATGACACCAAAGGCGGGGGGCGGGGGGTGGGGGTTAAACCAGATGGATAATGACAACATGGCTCTATTGCTTCGGTAAGTATATAACTTTTAACACAAATGCACCAGCGAAAGCTAAAAAAACAACTAAAATCCCAACCACCTGTTCTGAGAGCAATAAAGGCAATAAAGTATATAACTTTTATCATCAGATTTTTTTCTGTGATATCTAGCTTCAACCTGTGGAACAGAGTCTCTAGCCACAAAAAATTCCTTGGTAGGAACTAAGGAAGATATTCCACAACACAGTAGGGCTACAGGAAGTCCTGGATCTAGACTGAACATCCAAGCTCATAATGTGACAAAAGTGGGACGGCCCAGCCAAGTACAGTTGCACAAACTTAATCCACTGGTACTCTAGGAAAGAAAGCTGTAGAAGTAGCGATGGAATGGCCTTGCCTTTCAATGAATATGAAAACAAAATACGATCTTGTCATCCACTTGGATAAAGTCACTTTAGATACAGGTGAGCCCTGCCTGGATTTTGAAAATGAGACAAATTAGCTAGATTTTTCTGAAACCATTTGTACAGTCTAGATAAAATGTCAGCTGTTTATGTACATCCACACAACACAGAAGGTATTCTCCCTTAATGGAAAAACTGGGAAAGTATACAGAAGATGTATAGAACTGTTAAGATTATTCTCGGAAACAGCCTTCACCAAAGGGGAAGGGTTCATACGAAGAGAAAAAGTACAGTTTTGTACCTACCATAAATGTAGATGTCCGAACTGGATAGCATCTGCAGTCATAACAAATGGGTTGTCCTGTCGTCAGGCAGCCCTTCGGTCGGCCGGATTCCAAAGTCCGGGTCCGGCTTCGGCTGATGTCGCACTTCACCCGACGTCATCTCTGCTGGTCTTCGGGTATAAAGGCATCAGCCGACGCCATTTTCCTCAGTGTTTCTTGCCCCAGATGCCAATTGCCCTCTTGGATAGCTAAATTTTGGATAAATGCCAATGTTTCCAAAATAGTAGAAGGCAAACACAAAAAATAAACATGTATGTACATATATACAAACAAATACACCATAAGAGACTCCCCCCCCCCCCAGCTAGCTATAAGGAGGGTAAATACCCTAGGAGTACCGTAGAGGGAAGGAGGAGGGTAATCCTGACTGCAGATGCTATCCAGTTCGGACATCTACATTTATGGTAGGTACAAAACTGTACTATGTCCTTCATGGATGCATCTGCAGTCATAACAAATGGGTAGAATACCATAGCCAACTAGGGGAGGAGGAATAATAATTATGGTGTAGTCAGGATCCCTTGCAGTACAGCAGTGGCAAACCCTGCTCGGGATCTAGAGTATAGAGATAAATTATAATGCTTGGCAAATGTATGCACGGAGGTCCAAGTAGCCGCCTCAATAATGTCCTTGGTTGCCACTCCTCTTAAGAAAGCTGTGGTAGTGGCTGTAGCCCTTGTAGAATGAGGTCTTATGTTCTGTGGAATTGGTTTTCCATGGTAAGAGTAACAGAATCTTATGCAATTTCCTATCCATTTGGAGATTGTCTGTTTGGAAATTGCTTTTCCTTCCCTTCCTGTTGCATAGGCTACAAAGAGCTGGTCAGTTTTTCTGTTAGCTTTGGTTCTGTCCAGGTAGTAGCGTAACTGTCTATGTACATCCAAGGTATGCATTATTCTTTCACCTCTGTTTTGTGGATTGGGAAAGAAGGTAGGTAGGTGGATTGCCTGGTTTAAAGACACTCTGGATACCACCTTAGGCATAAATGTAGGATTAGTCCTCATGGACACCCTATCTTGATGGAAGATTAGGAAGGGTTGCACTGCCATTAAGGCCTGTAGTTCCAAAACCCTCCTTGCTGAAGTAATAGCCAGTAGGAAAGCAGTTTTCCATGACAGGTGTTGTAGGTCTGCTGTTGCTGCTGGTTCAAACGGAGGGAGTGTCAATTTTTCTAGTACAAAATTCAAGTCCCATGCTGGTAATGGTGGTTTCCTAGGAGGTTTTACATTCTTGACCCCTCTGAGGAACTGCCTGAGTAGAGGATGTGAAAAGACAGGAGGATCAAAGCTGTATTCTGCTGAAATAGCTGATGCATGTATCTTGATGGAGGAATAGGACAGGCCTGTATGTAGAAGCTCTGCCAAGTACTCCAGAATGTTAGCAATATCTATGTTCGACACATCTTTTCCTCTTTCAGTACTCCAAATGACGAACCTTTTCCATTTTCCTGCATAGTTCCTTCTTGTTGAAGGTCTGCGGGCTTCAAGGATAATGTCTTTAACCCTTTGTGAAAGGTCTGCTATATGATGTTCCAGGCAGTCAGTTGCAAGGTTTTTAGGTTTGGATGTATGATGTTGTAGTTGTTCTGAGTTAACATCAGAGGCATCAGCGGTATTGACCACATTTTCTCGAGACATGGTCCTCAGTAATGGGTACCAGTGTTGTCTTGGCCAGTTCGGTGCTATCAGAATTATCCTTGGCCGTTCCTCTTTGATTTTCAGTAGTACCTTGTGTATTAAGGGAAGAGGTGGGAATGCATATGCTGTCAGGCCTTTCCAGCTGAAGGATAGAGAGTCCACCTTCCATGCAAGTGGGTGGAATGTCCTTGTGCAGAATTTTTTGAGCTGGTGATTTTGTGGGGAAGCGAATAGGTTTATTTGTGGCATTCCCCATTTCTTTGTGATGGTCTTGAAGATGTCCGGGTGTAGCATCCATTCGTGAGCATCCGAGGTGGTTCTGCTTAAAATGTCTGCTAGGGTGTTTTCTTTTCCCGGTACAAATATTACCTGTAACTGGATGTTGTAGCTTAGAGCCAGATTCCAAAGGTCCAAAGTCATCCTGCATAGGGGGTAAGAATGAGTGCCTCCCTGCTTGTTGATGTACCACATGACTGTGGTGTTGTCTGTCCTTATCATCAAATGGCCTTCTTTGAGGAATGGTCTGAATTTTAGGATTGCCAGTTTTACTGCCAGCATTTCTTTTTGGTTGATGTGCAGGTGCAGCTGGTCCTGAGTCCACAGTCCTTGTACACATTTGTCCATCATGTGTGCCCCCCATCCTAGGTCTGAGGCATCCGTTGTGATGGTTTGGTTTGCTCGAAAGTTGTGGAAGGGTAAGCCTGGGTTTGACTGGCATGCCCGAGCCCACCATAGGAACTCCTGTTTTAAGCATGGGATTAGTGGTATTTCTGTTTCTAAGCTGTGTCTGTGTTGAGACCATAAATTCTTTAGGTACCACTGTAACTTTCTCATATGCAGTCTGGCATGTGGGACCAAGATTATGCATGATGCCATGTAGCCCAAGGCCTGCAGAACTTTTCTCGCTGTTAGTTTGTTCTGCTTTGTTAATGCCAAGAAGTAAAGAGGGAGTTCTTTTGTTTTTCTGCAGTTAGGAATGCCATCTGTTTTACTGTGTCCAATTCGCCTAAGAAAGTTCTTGTCTGGGATGGAGTCAGCCTTGACTTTTGTAAATTGACTGTGTATCCCAGGGCTTGAAGCAAGTAAATGACCCTTTGTAAATCTGTTGTCAGCTTGCTTTTGTTGTCCGCTTGTAACAGGCAGTCGTCCAGGTATGGATAAATTTGGATTCCCTGTACTCTGCAGTGAGCGATTACTGATGCCAGGCATTTTGTGAATACTCTGGGTGCAGTAGATAAGCCAAAGGGCAATGCTGAGAATTGATAATGCTCTGATCCTGCAAGAAATCTGAGGTATCTTCTGCAATTTGGTCGAATGGGGACGTGCAGGTATGCCTCCTTGAGATCTAGAGTTACCAGCCAACACTCCTTGCCCAGCATGGGAAGAAGTTGCTGTAGGGTCAGCATTTTGAATTTTGGGACAATGATGTATGTGTTTAAGATGGACAGGTCGAGAATAGGTCTCCAGTTTTTCTCTTTTCTTGGTACTAGGAAGAGTCTGGAGTAGAATCCTTTGCCCTGTTCTGTTATTGGTACCCTTTCCACAGCTCTCATCTTTATTAATTCCAGCTGTCTGATGTAGGGCTTCTATTCTTTGATTTGGGGCAGGTTTGGCATTCCTCTTTTACTGGTAAAGTGTGGAAGTGGAACCGTAGCCTTGGTCTATGGTTTGTAAAATCCACTTGTCTTTTGTAATATAGTGCCAATTTTTCGAGAATAAGGCTAACTTTCCGCCTAATGGTGCTGCTATTTGCTCCCTGGTAGGCGGAGTCAGAGTCAAGTCACTGTGATTGTCCTGTTGCAGTGGCAGTGGTTGTGTCTGTGCCTCGGTTATTGCCTTGCCACTGTCGTCCTCTGTAGGCACCTCCTCTGGATTGATTTCTGCCCCTCGAGCGTCTGTTCCTTCCCCTTTGTGACCTTGTGGAGTCAGGAAAGGACCAATTTTTGGCAGGCCAGTTCCTGCTAAACCTTGGGGACTGAACCTTTAGGAAATCTTTGACTGTTTGTACAGATTTTGCCTTCTCTTCCATTTTCTTCATTACCTGCTGGGCAGGTTCCCCAAATAGACTGGCCTTATCCATAGGAGCATCCAATAGCTTAGCTTTAACATGATCCGGCAAGACCTGTTCTTTCAACCATGCATGCCTTCTTATAACTGTGCCAGTCATGGCTGATCTAAATGAAGCCTCCAGTGCATCATAGCCACATTTTAAAGAATGGTTACTAACCTGTTGGATGTTATTCACCATTTCTAATACATATTTCTTATCTAAAGATTCATCAGAGGACAGCTTTTTAATTAACTGATCAAGCATAAACTCTTGGTATTGGATCATGTGAAACTGACAGTTTAAAGCTCTAGCTGAGAGAGTAGCAGAGGTGTAGACTTTTTCCCCCATCTCTAATGACCTGGATTCCCTTTCAGAGGGACTAGGGTTTTTTGCTGTGGTCGAGGCTACTGCCTTAGGCCCCTGGGATATAGTTTCGGGGTCTGCAAGTGGGGCCTTGTATAGGTGGTGATGAGTGTCTGGCACCCTGTAAAATCTATCTGGTTTGGCAGGGGCTGGAGGTAAAGAGTCAGGTGCAGTGCAGACCTCATTAAATGCATCGTCCACAACAGATAGGACAGGAGGTATAGCTAAGGGCCTATGTTGTGGTAAGTGCAGAAAGGTCCTAAGCCTTTTTCTTGAGTCTGAGAAATCTTGTCCCTGCCATTGGAATTGTTCTCTCATGGCATGTAAGGTTTCCCCAAAGGAGAATTCCTCTGGTGGAGAGGCAGCTGGAATGGATTCTTCAGCATCTGAATCTTCATAGTTGGAGAAAGGAGCCTCTGGCTGGTCTGTAATGTCTGAGTCATCCGTAGAATCATCAGAGGACACAAGCTCGGGGGGCTCTGCTCTAGGTCTCTCTTCTGGGAGCTGAGAGGCCCTGTCTGGGTGAGATTGGGATCCCCTAATTAAGGATATTAAATCTTCTGCCAGAGTAAGCATTTGTGAACTAGAAGTGGGCCTGAGAGAGGGTGGTTTAACAGGCACTGATTTAGCTGATTTGGCTGCTTTAGCCCTGGCAAAGGCCTTAATAGACATGGCTGCAGGAGGCCTAACAGCACCACGTGCTGGGGTAGAGATATCCAAGGGGATGGTGTCTGATAGATCAGCAGGATCCACAGTTGTAGGCAAAATTTCTGAGGCAAGTTCAGGTAAGGTAGCAGGGGCCTCAGTAGTAGTCATGGATTCGGCTGTAGATTGACCAGTTTTCTCGGTTTCGGCCGAAACCGAGACACTTGCGGCTTGCTTAACCGTGGTTTCGGCCGAAACCGCGGACCGCGAGTGTCGGTCTTTTTCTTTGCGTTTTTTAACAATTTGGGTAGTCGGAGGATCCGACGGCATAATGTACGCAAAATCTGAGCCGAAAAACTGTTCAGCAAACTCCGAACGACGCCTAAGCGTTCGTCGGTTGAAGGAAGCACAGGCGAACAGGCTGCTACGTCGTGGTCTGGGCCTAAGCAAGGCAAACAGTAAGAGTGGAAATCTTTATGAGGTATTTGTTTCCCACAAGTTAAACAGTTATTGACTTTTTCTGACATCGGCTGAGGCAAGAAAGAGTCCCCAACGGGTACTTAGCTTTAGAAGTCTTGAGTAGTATTCGTAGTAGTAATCTCTGGATCTGACCGACCGGCACTTGCGAACAGCTTCTGCTTCGCGCCACGCGGCAAGAAAGACTGAGGAAAATGGCGTCGGCTGATGCCTTTATACCCGAAGACCAGCAGAGATGACGTCGGGTGAAGTGCGACATCAGCCGAAGCCGGACCCGGACTTTGGAATCCGGCCGACCGAAGGGCTGCCTGACGACAGGACAACCCATTTGTTATGACTGCAGATGCATCCATGAAGGACATCCTGTCCTTACGGAAAAAAAATTAAGAGAAGAATCAAGAGCGTGCAATTCCAAAACACTCCTAGAGGAAAGTAACTGCTACCACTAACAGAGCTTTCAAAGACAAAAGCTAGTCAGAAGTAGCTGAAGGATCAAAATGGAGGGCCTGCAAGGACGTTCAACACAAAAAGGCAAATCCCCATGGCAGGGCTGGATCCAGCAGTGGTGGACGTAATAAAAAAGCAGCCTTAAGGAACGCCTTGCATATCTTGAGGGAAGCCAGAGGCAGATTCTCCCTGCTAGCATGAAAATCAGAAACAGCCGCCAGTTGTATTTTGACTATTGAGGAAACTGAAGCTTGATGCACAACTCAATGAGGAAATCCAAAACGGATTCCAAAGGGGTGGGACAAAAGATCAAGCTTATGAGATTCTGCCACATAACAAACCTTCTCCATTTACTTGAATACACTTTCCTGATGGACTGCTTTTGAGATGAGGGTCAATATGTGAACAGCGGTCTATGAAAGCTTAGGAATTCAGACCATCAAGGGGACCAGAGGAACCATGAGGATATAACTTTAAGGACCACAGATCTAGTCGATCCAGACCAGCTGAATGAGAAATGCGATCGAGAATAGGATCCAGTACCCAAGGAGGGCACTTCAAAAGAAGCCAATGGAAGGGAAACCTTACCTAACAATGGCAAAAGAGGGCTATGAGGATCAAGTAGATCCGCAGTGGCCTGCGTTCTGAAGAAACTTTAGAAACAAGGGAAGTGGGGGATACACGTACATAAGCACTGGAGGGCGTACAGCAGAGTGTCTCTGGGTGACTGTCCTGGAGGGGGAAAGTACAGTTTTGTACCTACCATAAATGTAGATGTCCGAGAGGTATGCATCTGCAGTCCTAACATATGGGTTGTCCTGCCTCAGGCAGCCCTTCGGTCGGCCGGATTCCAAAGTCTGGATCTGGCCTCGGCTGATGTCGCACTTCACCCGACGTCATAGCTGCTGTGAATTGGGTATAAAGGCATCAGCCGACACCATTTTCCTCAGTGTTTCTTGCCCCAGATGCCAGGTGCCCTCTAGGAAGGCTAAATTTGGATAAATGCAAATAATTCCAAACAGTAGAGAGCAAACAAAAATAAACATGTATATACATATATACAAACAAATACACCATAATAGATTCCCCCAGCTAGCTACAAGATGGGCAAATACCCTAGGAGTACCACAGAGGGGAAGGAGGGTGGGTAATCCTGACTGCAGATGCATACCTCTCGGACATCTACATAAATGGTAGGTACAAAACTGTACTATGTCCTTCAAGGATGCATCTGCAGTCCTAACATATGGGTAGAATACCATAGCCAAACTGGGGGAGGAGGCACAAAGATGATTATGGTGTAGTTAAGATCCCTTGCAAAACAGCAGTTGCAAAACCTGCTCGGGATCTGGAGTATAAAGGTAGATTATAATGCTTGGCAAATGTATGCACGGAGCTCCAAGTAGCAGCTTCTAAAATGTCTTTGGTAGCCACTCCTCATAAGAAAGCTGTAGTAGTGGCTGTAGCCCTTGTGGAGTGAGGTCTGATGTTTTTTGGAGTTGTCTTTCCATGAAAAGAGTAACAAAATCTAATGCAATTTCCTATCCATTTTGAGATTTTCTGTTTTGAAATTGCTTTTCCTTCCATTCCTGTTGCATATGCTACCAGAAGCTGGTCAGTTTTTCTATTGTTCTTGTTTCTGTCCAGATAGTAGCGCAATTGCCTGTGCACATCCAAGGTATGTAGTAGTCTTTCCCCCCTGTTCTGTGGGTTGGGGAAGAATGTTGGTAGGTGGATTGCTTGGTTCAATGATACCCTGGAGACCACCTTTGGCATAAAAGTAGGGTTAGTTCTCAAGGACACTCTATCCTGATGGAAGATAAGGAAGGGCTGTACTGCCATTAATGCCTGTAATTCAGAAACCCTTCTTGCTGAAGTGATTGCAAGCAGGAAAGCAGTTTTCCAAGATAAGAACTGTAATTCTGCTGTTGCTGCTGGTTCAAGGGAAGTGTTAACTTTTCCAGCACAAAGTTAAGGTCCCATGTAGGCAAAGGTGGCTTCCTTGGAGGCTTTACATTTTTAATTCCTCTCAGAAACTGCCTGAGTAGAGGATGAGAGAAGACTGGAGGATCCATGTTGTATTCTGCTGAAATTGCTGATGCATGAATCTTAATGGAGGAGTAAGATAGGCCATTGTGGAAAAGTTCTGCTAAATATTCCAGGATGTTAGCTATGTTTGTTAATGAGACATTTTCTCCTTTTGCTGCACTCCAAATGAGGTATCTTTTCCATTTGGCTGAATAAGTCTTCCTTGTGGAGGGTCTGCGAGCCTCCAGGATAATGTCTTTAACCCTCTGAGATAAAACTGGGTTATTTTGTTTTATGTAATATTCCAAGCAGCTAGCTGCAGTGTTTTCAAATTTGGAAGTAGGATCTTGAAGTTGTTCTGTGTTAGCAGTAAAGGAACTAGAGGTAGAGGCCATGCGTGCGTCCGAGACATACTCCTCAGTTGCGGGTACCAATGCTGCCTCGGCCAGTCTGGAGCTATCAGGATGATCTTTGGGTGATCTTCTTTGATCTTCATAGCACTTTGTGCATCAGAGGAAGAGGTGGGAATGCATATGCTGTCAGATTTTCCCAACTGAAGGAGAGGGAGTCCACCTTCCAAGCAAGTGGGTGGTATGTCCTTGTGCAGAATTTCCTCAATTGGTGGTTGTGTGGGGATGCGAACAGGTCTATTTCTGGTAGTCCCCATTTCTTTGTACTGGATTTGAAGATGTCTGGAAGCAGCATCCATTTGTGGGCATCCGTGGTAGTTCTGCTTAAGGTGTCTGCTAGTATATTTTCTTTTCCTGGCACAAATATGGTCTGGAGCTGAATGTTGAGTTTCAGGGTCACATTCCACAGGTCCATTGCCATCCAACAGAGGATATGAGTGTGTGCCTCATTGTTTGTTGATATACCACATGACTGTGGTGCTGTCCGTCCTTATCAGCAAATGACCCTGTTGAAGAAACGGTCTGAATGTCTGAATTGCCTGTTTCACTGCCAGCATCTCTTTTTGATTTATGTGTAGGTTCAGCTGGTCTTGTGTCCATAGGCCTTGTATACACTTGTCCACCATGTGTGCCCCCCAACCGAGGTCTGAGGCGTCTGTGGTGATAGTCTGGCTTGGGTGAGGCTTGTGGAAAGGCAGTCCTCTGTTCAACTGACAGGCCTGAGCCCACCACAGGAATTCTTGCTTCAGGCATGGAATTATTGGAATTGGGGTTTCTAGACTGTGCTTGTGTTGAGACCATAAATTCCTTAGGTACCACTGCAACTTCCTCATATGCAGTCTGGCATGTGGAATCAATAGTATGCAGGATGCCATGTAACCCAGGGCTTGCAAGACTTTCCTTGCTGTAAGCTGGTTCTGTGTTGTTAATGCCATGAAATAGAGTGGTAGTTGCTTTTGCTTTTCTGCTGTGAGAAATGCCATTTGATTTGAAGTGTCCAGTTCTGCACCCAAGAATGTTATCCTTTGGGATGGTACCAGCCTTGACTTTTTCATGTTGACTGTGTATCCCAGGGCTTGTAGTAGTTGTATAACCTTTTGCAAATCTTTTGTTAATTTGGTCTTGCTGTCCGCTTGTATTAGGCAGTCGTCCAGGTATGGATAAATCTGAATTCCCTGAAGCCTGCAATGAGCAATTACTGATGCCAGGCATTTCGTGAATACTCTGGGCGCAGTAGATAAGCCAAAGGGCAATGCTGAGAATTGATAATGCTCTGATCCTGCAAGAAATCTGAGGTATCTTCTGCAATCTGGTCGTATAGGGACGTGCAGGTATGCCTCCTTGAGATCTAGAGTCACCAGCCAAGACTTCTTGCCCAGCATGGGAAGAAGTTGCTGTAGGGTCAGCATTTTGAATTTTGGAACTATGAGATATGTGTTCAGAGCGGACAGGTCGAGAATAGGTCTCCATTGGTTTTCTTTCCTTGGTACCAGGAAAAGTCTGGAGTAAAATCCTTGTCCTTGTTCCATAGATGGTACCTTTTCTATAGCTCTCATCCTTAGTAAGTGGTTGATTTGTCCTAGAGCATTTGTTTTTTGGTTTGGTGGTAGGTTTGGCATTCCTCTCTTTTTTGGTAGAGTATGGAAGTGAAACCTGTAGCCTTTGTCTATTGTCTGTAAAATCCATTTGTCTCCTGTAATGTAATGCCAGTTTACTGAAAATAAGGCTAACTTTCCGCCTAAGGGTGCTTCCAGTTGTTCCCTGGTAGGCGGTATCAGAGCCAAGTCATTGTGACTGTCCTGTGGAAGTGGTAGTAGCTGGATCTGTGGCAGTACTTCTCTGGTTGTTAGGCTGCCACTGACGTCCCCTGTAGGCACCTCTGGATTGACCTCTGCCTCTTGGGCGCCTATTTCTGCCTCTCTGTGCTCTGGAGGTGTCTGGAAAGGACCAATTTTTCGAAGGCCAATTTCTACTAAACCTCAGAGGCTGGACCTGTAAGAAATCCTTGACTGTTTGGACAGATTTTGCTTTTTCTTCCACCTTCTTTAGCACTTGCTGTGCAGGGGAGCCAAACAAACTTTGTTTCTCCATGGGAGCATCTAGGAGCTTTGACTTTACATGGTCTGGTAAGGATTGCTCTTTTTAACCATGCATGCCTTCTGATCACTGTACCAGTCATAGCTGATCTAAAGGAAGCCTCCAGTGCATCATAGCCGCATTTTAAGGAATGATTACTGACCTGATGAGTGTTATGTACCAAATCCTGAAGGGACTTACGGTCTACAGGTTCAGGGGAGGACAGTTTTTTATTTAGCTGATCTAACAAAAATTCCTGATACTGAATCATGTGGAATTGACAGTTTAAGGCCCTAGCCGAAAGAGTAGCAGAAGTATAAACTTTTTTACCCCATCTCTCTAATGCTCTAGATTCTCTTTCAGAGGGGAGGGGGTTTTTGGCAGAGGCAGCTGCCACAGTTTTGGGGCCCTGTGAAATAGTTTCAGGATCTGCAATAGGAGCCTTATACAAGTGAAAATGTGTGTCCGGGACCCTGTAATATCTGTCGGGTTTAGCAGGGGCCGGGGGAAGAGAGTCAGGGGGAAGAGAGTCAGGGGCAGTACAAGCATCATTAAATGCATCATCCACAACTGTTAGTACTGGAGGAATGGCTAAAGGCCTATGCTGTGGTAAATATAAAAAGGTCCTTAGCCTTTTCTTCCTTGAATCTGAAAAATCCTGGCCCTGCCATTGAAATTGCTCTCTCATAGCATGCAAGGTTTCCCCAAAAGAAAATTCCTCAGGAGGAGAGGCAGAAGGAATGGAGTCTTCTGCATCAGAGTCCTCATATGGAGAATAAGGGCCTTCTGGAGGATTTGAGTTTTCTGAATCATCCGAGGAATAATCTGTTGAAACTGGCTCAGGGGGCTCTGCTCTAGGCCTCTTCTCTGGAGGGGGATGAGAGGCCCTGTCAGGGTGAGGTTGGGATCCCCTGATCAAAGAGATGAGATCCTCTGCCAGGCTGAGCATTTGGGAACTAGAGGTAGGCCTGGTGTTGGGGGGTTTTAGCAGGCAAGGCCTTAGAAGATTTAGCTGCTTTAGCCCTGGAAAAAGCCTTGATAGACATAGATGCAGGGGGCCTAGCAGCTCCACGTGCAGGAGTAGATATGTCTAAAGGAATAGTATCTGATAAATCCTTGGAGCCTGCAACAGCAGGTGGAATTTCAGTAGCAGATTCAGCCATGCTGTGTGAGGCCTCGGCTGTAGGAGGCATGCTTTCGGCCGAAGGAAGAACCGTGGACTCTGTTTCAGCTGAAACCGAGACACTCGCGGTTGGCTTAACCGTGGTTTCGGCCGAAACCGCGGACCGCGAGTGTCGGTCCTTGTCCTTACGTTTTTTAGCTAATTGTGAAGTCGGAGTCTCCGACAGCATTTTGTAAGCAAAAGCGGGGCAGAAAAACTCCTCTGCAAACTCCGACCGACGTCTAAGTGTCCGTCGGTTGAAGGAAGCACAGGCTAGACAAGCTGCTACGTCGTGGCCTGGGCCTAAGCAAGGAAGGCAGTAAGAGTGGAAATCCTTATGAGGTATTTGTTTCCCACAAGTTAAACAGTTATTTACTTTTTCTGACATCGGCTGAGGCAAGAAAGAGTCCCCAACGGGGTACCAGCTTTTAGAAGTCTTCGGTAGTAGTAATCTCTGGATCTGACCGACCGGCACTTGCCAACAGCTTCTGCTTCGGGCACCGCGTGGCAAGAAAGACTGAGTAAAATGGCGTCGGCTGATGCCTTTATACCCAATTCACAGCAGCTATGACGTCGGGTGAAGTGCGACATCAGCCGAGGCCAGATCCAGACTTTGGAATCCGGCCGACCGAAGGGCTGCCTGAGGCAGGACAACCCATATGTTAGGACTGCAGATGCATCCTTGAAGGACATCTAGGGTGGTATTGGATGAGGTGGTGAAAAGGTCAACACCAAGTGCCCCAATGCCAAAAAAACCTGTTACAACCTTCAGATGTATTAAACCACTCATAAGGTAACAGAATGCGCCTGCTGTGGCTGTCTTAAAATGTTGTATTTCCCCGGGATGTGCACTGCCACTAGAAACTGCTGAAACAGGGCTTCTGTGGTCCAACCTCCGCACTGGCGAAGCACCACCAAATCGCCAAAAAAAGAGCCATCCTGCAGAGACTTAGGGGACTAAGCTCCTTCCTCGAGGTTAGTATCTTCCATGAGATACTTCTACAGTGTCTCCACTATTTCCTCTTACAGGTCCGCCTCTTCCCTGCAAAATCACTCTCCAAATAAGCCACGGAGGGGGAGAAAACAGAGAAAGAAAGCCCCTCCAAAGGGAGCAGTATGGAAGCACACTGACTCAGGCTGTCTCACAGCAGACTGAAGACCACTTGCAGGCCTACAAAAAGGGGAAGGAACACACCAGCAGGCAAAACCCAACCCTTCTCTTGAGCACACTTGTGTACACTTACCATAAATGTAGATGTTCGAGTGTATCCACTGTTGCAGTCATTACATTTGGGTTATCTGCTTGCAGTAGCCCTCAGTTGGCCTGATTATTAAAGTCTTGGGTCCTGCGTTTGTTGCTGTTGCATCCTCCATGATGTCAGGTAGTCAGGGGTATAAAGCATGCAGCCGACACCATTACATCAGTTTTTCTTGCCCCAGATGTCAGGTGACCTCTAATGGGAAGTAATTAAATATATAAACAAGGTTATACCTCCAACAAAAAAGCAAATACACCAAAAAGCTTTTAAGCATAGTAAAAAGGAATAGAGGTATAGCCAAAAGACGTCAAGGGGCTGGAGGGAGGGTAACCAAGACTGCAACAGTGAATACACTCGAACATCTACATTTATGTTAAGTGTACACAACTGTACTATGTTCTTCATGTTTCACTGTTGCAGTCATTACATTTGGGTAGATTCCCAAAGCTAAGGATGGAAAGAGGAATTTAGATAGCATTAGAACCAGCTAATAAGGCCCTGCAAGACTGCAGTGGCAAAATCAGCTCTGGATTTAGAGAAAATTGGTAAATGGTAATGCTTCGTGAAAGTATGTACAGAACTC
>NC_056747.1:814575728-814686259 GCF_019279795.1 Protopterus annectens | reverse complement strand
TTTTAGGAGGAACACACCAAAAATATGAGGCAAAAATCTGGACATTCAATCACACACACAGACAGACAGTCACTTCCCCATTCTTATGTGCATTCACTCACATATCGCTCTCTCTCACTCTCCCGATCTCAAACACACAACCACTTCCTCACTCAATTTATGTATTATTTCACACATCGCTCACTCTCCCCATCTCTCGCACACAGTCACTTCCACATTCATTCATGCATTCATTCACACATCGCTCACTCTCCCGATCTCACACACATACTATCACTTCCTCATTTATTCATGCATTCATTCACACATCGCTCACTCTCCCGATCTCTCTCTCACACACAGACTCTTGCTTTCATGAGCACATTCACTCAAACAGACACACACACACACACAGGCTTTCACTTACCTGACGGCCTGGGTTTTGCAGCTTAACAGCACACAGTTTGGGAACCCTTGGACTTGACAATACCTTGATGCATTAAAAAAGCATTTTTAAGCTTGCAACTTCTTAACATGAAGTTTTTAAATGTAGTAATCAACCACTAGAAGGGGCTTGAAAACTACAAATACAGGTTCAATGACCAGTGGAGCTCCATCACTGCTTGATTTTCACCAGTGGCAACACCAGGGTCTACCAAGGTAGATGTTAATATATGCTATTATTATGAATTCTTATGTCATATGTAGAATGCGTCATTTATTGAAATAAGAAGTGGCTAACACAGTATTGTTGAACATCTTTGAAGTTAGAGCTCAGTTAATGCTTCTGTTTTTAAAGGTGATTTAATTATGAAGTGTCTCAATGAATATTTTGATTTTAAAATTTTGTGTTTGTTCATGAAATGAAACATGATTAAGGTTTGTTGTTTAGCTGAAAATTGAGCCATTAAAGTGCACTAGCATGAAGAAATTTGAAGCTACTTAAGCATTATTTGTTTAGAAAGCCAGGATTTACAGAGTATTGTAGGTCACCAATCCTTGTTTACTGCTTACATAATATGAGCCTTTACTGAATCTTTTATACAGCTCTCAGAGAAGCACTATTTTCACTTGGTTTTCACCAAGAACTCCAAATATTATCTTGCATATGTTTTATACAGTATGTATGGTTTGGAATGGTTAGATTCATTTTAGAATTTGATGTTTTGTTATAAGTGGACAGTTATTTATGTATGAGTGTATTTTTAGCATAAACTGTAAATGATATATATTTTTTGCAAGTCATTTGAGTGTTCTCCTGTTTTGAATGTTATGACATTGAACATGATGACTTTGTCATTCAATAGTCTTCAGTTTCTGGTTGCAGCATTAACAACTTGATGGGGGGGGGGTTCATGCAATGACTATGTCGTAATTCAGCTAGACATTCTATAGGTTGTCTTTAATGACTACCCTCTATATTAGTAGTAGCTGTTTAAAGTGATTTTATTAAAGTCTGAGGAAGCATTCAGACCAGGACGTGAAAGCTCTTAGTTTTATCAATAAAGCAATTATTTTTCAGCTGTTGAATCATGTGGAAGAATTTGATTAACTTTGTTCATGTGGACTACAGTAGTTGAGCTTCCTCAAGGATGACTTACAGAAAGCAGAGATGAACTTATGTAGCTTATCATCCCAGATTCCTTAGCCCGTGGGTGGACAGCTGTGCTCGCTCATGTGAAAGCACTTTGAGGGCTGGAGCACTGATGACAAATTCCAGCTCTGGAGTCCCTTAATAGACTGACCAGTCTCTGGGCAAATTAAATACTTTAACCTTCTGGAGTACCATGGCCACTGTACCTGGGTTATATCTCATGCTACCCTTGTGGCATACATAAGAATGTCAGCCAGGGTTGGGACTACCTAAATGCACTGGAAGATTTAATGACAACATTTGCAACCTCCTCTGTGGAGGTAGAATGGGCTAAGTGGGTCACAACCCCCTTTCGTCAGACTTTCAAAAATTTACCAAAAATGGAATTATTGGGAGTGACCTTGGAAAACCGCTTTCATCACTATCACAGAGAGGAATGTGGAGCACCTCTGAAAATGCTATGCTGGTTTTGCCCAAAGCATTACAGGGTTATTTGCAGATAGGCTCAGATTCAATGGTTAAGCAGGATCTCGATGGCTGCCCACGTCAGATGGCGATGCAGGGCAGTTTTAATAATGGTCTTGGAGAGATGGAGGACTTGATACAATTCATCTTGTCAGCACACACAATGGACCTGATCTGGAATCCCTACTGACATGGTTTCTAGTGTGGACATTGATAAGGGCTACAATGGCATCTGCTAGAGGGATATCCCAAGTAGCACTTCAGTCTCCAGAACAACTTTAACTTGAGCAGATGAATTCTGGATGGGTGAGCCAGAATTGGCTTGTCTAAACCAGTTATATGGGGAACATGGAGGGCAGTGATGTCAGAGCATGTATTTATTCGATGCAAGAATCTGGCCCAATTATTATGCTGGAGAGTTTATCAAGGATGCAGCTGTAGCTAAGTAATGGAAAACCATGGTTGCGGTGATACTAGTGCCATGGGTTTGAAAAAAAGGACAGAAAAAATGAGCTACTGATATAAACGGAAGGGATCTTGACACAAGCAACTATTTTCACTCTGGTGGGTAAACCAGTGAATGACAAGGATATCAGGGGAAAGCCAACACGCAAGTCTCTCAAACTTACCATCAGGAAATGCAAAGACAACTATGAACTTAGGGAAGCAGCTAACTCAAAAGACAACCAGAAGGCCTCCTTCAGCTATACTAGGAAGAACAGCAGTGCCTTACAATTCTGTACTGCACATAACCTTTACATAGGTTTTGCAATTATAAGTAACGGGAGGGGATATTAAAAACTGTACAGTGTGTACTGAAGTGGACTGGAATTTATAACTGCAAGCAGACAAGGGTCTAGGGCGGAACATAACAGATCCTTTAAAATCTAAATTGAAATCAAGTCCTTTTGCCTGCTAAAATTTAACTGTTCTATGTATATAAATGTCTGAAATTCTGTTTTTTATTGTTGGTCTGAAGAAGAGCCTGACAAGAGTGAAAAAACTTACCATTTTGTATAATAAAGAAGCTATTTTTAAGCAGTGTTTAGCTTGTTTTACTTTTTATTCATTTCCTGCTGTTTTGTGTATTCACCGGCTTTTATCCTCTATTACAGGCCTTTCTGCATGAGTTTAACATTACCTCCCACAACTAAATATTAGACAACAGGATTGACGAGACTCCAATGGAAGGGACAGAAACCACTGCCAGAAACATACACAACAGAGAAACTTTGGCAAATCAGCAGACCACAGCAGAGTGATCAAGTTTGTCAGATTAGAGATGTTGAACATTTCATTTTTCAAACCCACAAACATCGGCACCTTTGTGCACTTGGCACTTATGCATACACAATTTTCAAGGTTTCTGAGAGACACTTACTTGATGGTAAAACTGAGAACAATTTAATTTAAACCTCAGTGCAGGAAGTATACATAAGCAAATATATATACGTGCACACACAAACACACTTTACACATTTTCTCCTACTACCTGCCTAACATCAACCCATTTGTTCTCTTGTGGAAAGAATAGTTGTGTAAAATCTTACCATAACCATCAATGTCCTTCTCTTCCATGTTGCAGTATTCTAAACATGAAGGAGCCTATGCCCGAGGCAACCCGAAACATCCGGCCCATATACAAAAGCTTAGCCTGGCTGTTGTATGGTGCGTGGGATGTCATATGCAGGTACCATAAATCGTGGGCCATAAATGTGACGTCTGCACACACAGACCTCAGAAGAACTGAATGTCCCAGTTGGACAACAGTCTAAGGGTAGCTGATCGGGATGCCATCCAGAGTGGGGGGGGGGGAAAGGAACAGGAAGAAGAGGCAGAGGTCCTAAAAGAGGGTAGGAGGACAGAAGGCATGTCCTCTGAATGAAGGTATCTAAAAGGATTAGAAGTTTATCACCCACAAGTGTAGTCTGTGGGTTTAGATGTGTGGATAAGTAATACTTTCCATTGTGTGATGAGGTTGACCTTGTGGAGTAACTTGTGGTGACTGCCCTTGGCTAGAGAAAAAAGTAGGGGAGAAACCAGTGCTGCCTTAGCCAAAAGGGAGTCACCAACAAGATTTTTGGTTTGTCCTGTTTAACTTTCAGCAGGACTTCCTGTATGAGAGGGAAAGGGGGAATGTATAAAGAAACATCCCTTTCCAGGAGATTGAGAAGGCATCCATCCTCTGGCTTGGGGGGGAGGGAGTTTTGTGCAGAATAGCTTCAGTTGTCTGTTTAAAGGGAAGGCAAACATATCTATTTGTGGTGTACCCCACCGGTGGAGTATGCCCCAGGAAGACATCCCTGTGTGATATCCATTCATGATTCTGAGATAATGACCTGCTGAGAGCACCTGCTTGAACACTGTTTTGGGATGGGAGGCAAACAGCCTGCAGCTTCACCTTAAGAGAGGGTAGCCATTTGCCAAGCTTAGATGGCCAGCCTGCAGAGCAAAAATGATTTTGTCCCCCCTTGTTTGTTTATATACCACAGGACTGTGGTGCTGCCTGTAAAGATTCTTAGAGGTCTTGGGTGTATGAAAGGGAGGAATGCTTTTAGGGCTAGGATGAGGGCAGTCATTTCCCCTGACATTGATGTGTTTTTTTTTGAAGTCAGGAGTCCCACTGGCCCTAAACCTTCAGTCCATTCATAGTTGCTCCCCATCCCAGATATGAAAAATCTGCATACATCTGTTGTACTGCAGCGAGTGGCTGTAATGGTAGTCCTGGGTTCAGGTGAATTTGCTGGATCCATCACAATATCTCTTTCTTGAGAAATGGAAGGAATGGTATCTGAAACTCTAGTGGGTTGTCATGTTGGGACCAAACATTCTTCAGGAAGCATTGAAATTTTCATATGTGTAACCTGGCTAAAGGTAACATGGGAAGCGTGCCTGCCATCAACCCCAGGAGGCGTAATAATTCCCTGGCAGAGATGTAGTTGGCTAGGAGTAGGTCCTGGAAACAAGTGGCGAGAGATGTGACCCTTTTCTGCTGGAAGAAAGGCCTTCATCAAATCTGTTCTTATTCTGCAACCCAGGAGCACCTGGTCCTGGGAGGGAGTGAGGGAGGATTTGAGATGGTTGTTTGTGAAATACAGGCCTTTGAGGAGGGAAATGGTGGATTGTAGGTACCTTAGTAAAGTACTTGGAAGATCTGCCTGGACAAGAAGATTGTCAAAGTATGGGAAGATTTGAAAGCCTTTGATTCTGCAAAAGGCTACCACAGGAGCTAGGCATTTTGTGAATACTCTTTGGTGCAGTGGGCAAACCAAAGGGCAAGGCAGTAAACTGAAAGTGCAAGGATTGCACAGCAAAATGCAGCAATTTCCAATAAGATGGGTGGATTAGAGATTGTGAAGATATGCATCCTTCAGGTCTAAAGTGGCCAGATAACGGATGGGGGTCAAGAGTGGAAAAGGGTTTGGAGAGACAGCATGCGGAAGGTGGGCACATGGAGGAAAGGGTTTAGAAAAGACAGGTCCAAGATACATCTCCACGGGCCATCCTTTCTTAGGACTAGGAAGAGTCTGGAGTAAAACCCTAGACCTTCCTGTCCCAGAGTGTTTCTTTGAATAAGCACCTTGTTTTCCAAGATCCGGAATGACTTGTGGAATGAGATGAATTTGGTCCTTTGGGGGAGGTAATATACCTTTTGGGAGAGGCTTTTCCCTCCAAGTCATAAAATATCCTTTTACCACTAGTGACAAGACTCAGTTGTCTGAGATGATCTGCGGCCATGGGGGGGAAGACCGTGAGAGAAGTGGGCAGAAAGGGGAAGATGGCATGTTAGGCATGTCATGAAAGGGCGGTCTTGGAGTAGTTTCAGAGGAGGCAGGTTTGGATGACGAAGGTCTTCTGGTAGCTTTTCCGGGTTTAGTGGAAGGCGGAGACTTCCTGACATATTTGGGTTTAAGCAGGGCAGTTTCTATGAAACTTAAGCACAGGTGAGATAAAGGTGTTTAAGGTCCTGCAGTTCTCCGATTTCTTTCTGTAGGTTTTTAAACAGTTCTACTGACTGCTTTCCAAAGAGAAGCTTATTGTCCAGTGGAGCATTCATGATTTTGCTCTTAAAATCATCAGGCAATGGTTGTAGCCTGAGCCAGGAATACCTATGGAGTAAACTGAGGCTGAGGCAGCTAACCTGGCTGATGCTTCTGCAGCATCATACCTGCATTTCATAAAGTATCTTTTGACCTGTGCAGCTAATGAAAGGGTGGAAGCCATCTGTGCCTTGGTGGGATACACAGTTATAGAATTCAGTTGATCCATAGCTTGTGAGACCAGGTCTAAGGCATATTTGACCTTATGCGTTTGGTAGTTGATGGCTCTGAAGGCCAGTGTGGAAGATGTGTAAATTTTCTTCCCTAACCTATCCATCATCTTACTGTCTTTATCCAAAGGGAGCAAGGAAGAGGAGGGAATCTGGACTATTTACCTGGAGAGACTGCAGTAACAGCAGTGTCTGCCACAGGAGGCTTGATAAGGAATATGAAGTCATCAGGAACTTTATAGAACCTGTCTGGTCTTTTAGGGGCTGTGGCTGAGAGTCTGGGGTCTTGGAGGCCGAGGCAAAGGCATCCAAGTATGCTGGGATTACTGGAGGAATGGCTGAGGGAGAGGGGCTTCCATCTGCAGAAGCTCATGACATCTCTTTTGAACTTCTGTCATTTGTGTGGAATCCCATTTGAAATACTTCCTAATTTTGGTAACTGTTTCCTCAAATGTGATGTCTTCAGGTGGGGAATCACCTTCTACAGAATCCTCTTCAGGAGAGCAATATCCTAAAGAAGAAATCAGTTGTGAGGAATAAGAAAGGGACTCATCGGAAGAGAATCAAGAATATTCAGGTGTCTGTGCAAGGGGCAATGGGCCTAAAGAAGTGGGACTGGGAGTCAAAGCTGGCAGACCAGAAAGGGTCTGTGATGAAATAGGCTTAAGGGCCATAAAGGCCTGGAAAATAGACTGCAAAAAATGCCTGCCAATCAGGAATACTTTCTGAAGGAGCAGTCAAATGCTTGAACTTCTGCTTCTTTTTTAGTGAAGGGGTCTTTGTTCCAGGCCGAGGAGGCACAGGCCAAGGATCCGAGGGCACCAGAGGATTAGAGGGGCTTTCCTCAGATATGGAAGCTAACCCTAAGCTGTCCAGGCTAATCTGGACCCCCCCCCCCCAACATCGGGAGCCAACGTCGCAGGTACCTCCGTGGACGTGCAGACTGCAGAAACTAGGGCGGTTTCTGACATGGTACACGCCGAAGTTGCCAAAGCCATCGGATGTACCTCAGCCCCTAGATCAGCAGCTGGTGGGACATCCGAATCCTGAGGCACAGGTGTTTTACCAGCCTAGCTACCTTGGCTTTCTTTCTAGGCGGTTTGGCCGAAATGGCAGGCGTCACTTCCATATCCAAAACAAGATGCTTAAGACGTTGGTTTTCCATGAATAAGTTAAGGGCTGCAAGATGGCTGCTCAGTTTTAGGGATGAATGACTGGCAAACTAAACATGCTTTGTAGTCGTGGGTAGGCCCAAAACAAAAGAGGCAGAGGTCGTGGCTATCTTTTGCGGGATTTGATGTCCGCACTTATATTTTCCCTTCCTAGATGACATGGATGGAATCAGCTAAAAGATCAGCAATAGGCAACCATAAAAGAAAATGTTCCCCAACAGGGTACATATCTTTTAGAAGATACTGGCGCAGAGCAGAATGAGCGAGCTGATGTTCAATTGGCAGCAGGGAAGTTCTGTGGTCTGGGCGTGCAGACGTCACATTTATGGCTCATGGTTTATGGTACCTACGTGTGACATCCCATGCAAAATACAGCAGCCAGGCTAAGCTTTTGTATATGGCCAGACGTTTGTGTCGTCCTCAGGTGGAGGATCCCTCATGTTTAGAATACTGCAACATGAGAATAGATGGACAACAGCTAATCGTGGAACGCGGTCAAGCTTCTTCTTTAACCCTAGCCTCAATCTGTTGCACACACCTGAAAGAAAGCTACTGCAACAAAGGGGTATGGCACAGTCAGTCGTACAACCCTAGCTCATTACACTGCTTACTGCATACCTCCCTCCCCAGTAGGCGAAGGCACTACAGTAAACTGGACCACCCACGTCTCATCAAGGTGGGCAACCAGCCCCCAGTCAAGCTCTTTCAGCTCCTCAGTCACTAATAAGTTTTGGACTGCGAGTCAGTCAGGATTTCATTCACTACCCATAGAACAGAGCAACCTGAAACCAATTTGTGCTGGACTAGTTAAAAGAAGTTAAGTGGATACTCAAAAGCAAGTTATAAGATGCTTTCAAAAATAGTTAACCTGCAGTGTACTGCAGCTAAGAAGCTATGTCCATACTGAAACTTGTATTATGGATAAATTCAAAGGGAGGGTATGAGTTTACAACAGATCATAATTTGCTGGCCAAGATGAAAACAATGTAGCAAATTCAAAACAACACATTTAACAATAATGGTGAAATCAAGTAAGGGTGAACATACCCATCTTTAATAAAAGGCATTGAGTGTACTGCAGGAAGGAGTTCAAGTTTGCCAACAGTCCAGCTGGGTCGATATATGCACTCCTCTGGCAGTTTTACAGAAGGCAAACAATGGCTTGGAAGTGTTTTCAGTGGAGCAAACATGGAACAGCCAACTAAAGCCTGGCATGCTTCTGGTTTGTAGACATAAGAGAAATCCTGCAGTAGGAAAAGATGAAATAACCAATAACTTTCAGTTTTGAAACACAGTAATAAATCCCGCTTAAAAAATCTAAACTCATGTTAACTATGCAACACTTGACACCGTGCAGATAAGTCACAAATATTCTTAATGAAAATTCAGGCCCAATGATTAAAGCAGAGAAAGCAATCCTGTGGATAATTATATTTACAAAAACAGCAAAACTTTGAGTAGTAGTCACTGCTAAAATAAATTGCTTATTTTACAGTTAACACCCCACCTAGTGCATCTTCTTCCCAAGTTTTATCAGCAGTATTGTCCGTCTACACTAGGACACATTTAGTTAGTCCAATAAAACATTTCAAAGCACTTCAGTAGGAATATGAAGCCCTCATACAGGTACCACTGCTAGGACTTGCCTTCTAACTCAAGCCCTTTAAACCCTACATAGAACTTTGTGTCAGGCTATTTCCTAAATAAAAAAATGGTTATAATTAGTTTTAAAAATCCACTGTGAAGATAATGTGAATAATGGTTAACAATTATACAAAACTGTTCAAGGGGAATGTAGGTAAAGTATCTTTCTATCAGTGACCATTCATTAAAACTCTGCTGTAACTGTATATGCTGGCATCTTTTTGGAGTGGTCAGCATTCAGACAAAGATTTTTTAACTCTTAAATACTTATGCCACAGGTAAAAGCCACATGTAAGTGCAGTTGTGCAAGAACGTATAATACACTTTTTCATAGATTACTGCTGCAGCAGTCCTTACAAACTGGGACTTCCATTACTCAAGGCCAGAGATCCAGACCTCCACCTCTTGCATAAGTGAATAGATTCATTAAACACCATTTTAAAGTTTTATCATCTGAAGAGACAGCAAAATGACCCCCCCCCCCGTTTAAGAAATACTGTTATCCAAATCTGAGCAAGACCTGAAAATGTGACGGGGAAAGGGGTAGGTGGAGAGGGACAGGGTACCCCCTCACAGTCCAAGATTTCCAAAGACAGAACAGGGATGGTGGGAAGGAACCATTACTGCAACACTGCAATTTACTCTAACATCTACCATTATGGCAAGTTCTTCTACAGCTACCGAAAAAGAAGCAAACTGGATACACAAAAAAAACAGGCATCAGAAAATGCCAAGCTATTTCTCTCATGAAATAATGTCCATACCCGTTCAAACTTTGTAGGTATTTAATAAAAAACTTATTTTAAAATCCACACAATGTATACGTAAATGCTTTTGTTTACCAAAATAGCAACCAAAATAGCAAACTTCAAACATTTCCAAAACCATTTCCTCGCATTTAAATAAGAGCAACTTCAAGACAATTGGCTATATACATCCCTTAATCCAGGAAATCTTTAAAAAATTTGTTTTTTACCAATCAAAAAAATCAATGAACTCATTTCCCTGTTCAACACAAAACCATTTAAATATTAAAACACGTTTTTACAATTTTTTCTTCTCCAATGTTTTCAATTTCAGCATTGGTGTAATAGAGCTACACTCATTTAACCCAGGCCAACTATCAGCCTGCAACCTTGTCTACCATAATAGCTCTTTTTTCTTTAACAGTACTGACCATGGTGTCTTTTCATTAATTTCTACACCGTCTATAGTCCCATATTTAAAGCTGTGTCAAGGGTTATCGTTTATATGTTCCGCTAAGCATTCCCCAAATTACACTTTCTTATTGTATATTCGTGTTCATAAATTCATGGGGTAAGCTTTCTCTTCATTTTACCTATGTAAAATCCGGAGAAGAAATCACATGTTGCAAGACACACTATTGCTTTTGAATTACAATTGTATCTTTCCCTTATACTATATGTTGTGTTTCTAAAGTTAAATAAACTACCCTTTCAAATTATTGAACACCATTTACAAGCATAGCATTGGGTCATGCCCTTATTTAAATGTAAATAATGTTTACTGTTGACTTCAAATAAATTTTTAAAACAACCTTTTTCGGTACACTACCCATGATTCTAATTAAATTTTTTTATCTAGTATGTATGTCATCTGCTAAAATGGACCAATTTTTTTTTATTTAGAATCCATTTAACCTTGGCACGGTCTTCACTATAGGTTGTCACAAAAGCTCTAGAGAAACCTGTGTTAAGAATCTCCCTACTGTTCTGAATTGTGCTGTTGGACCTATCAAATGAGTGTAACTCTATATTATCATGATGTCTACTCTCTGGTCGTTAGGTTGATTAAAGTTTTCATTTCTGTTAATTCTTTGAACCAATATTGGTTGAAAATACCCTATTTCTCTCTCTGTTATTACTTCTCTTTTTAAATCTTTGACTAACTTCTCAGGGTATGCTCTTTCAAGAAACATAGCTCCCAAATTCTCACACTCTTCTAAAAAGAATCCTCATATTGTGTGACCATACGAGCTTGCCCTGACAAGTTGTTCTTTTACTACATATTTCTTTTGGTAACTCAGATGTGAACTTGTGTAGTGGAAAAAACTGTTACAATACGTTTCCTTCCTATGAATATGTGCTACATATTGTTCATTATCCCTAAATAAATGAGGATTAAACTGGTCTTCAACCTGCTGGCCTTCTGCAAAACTCTGCGTATCAGGGGAATAAGGTAAGCATACAGGAGACTGGGGGGGGGGGTCACTCGTGGACTACAGCATCCTTTGGTGACTCCCAAGGAGGGGGGTGGTCAGAGCGAAGTACTTGCTGCACTTGTTTAGGGGAGAGGCAAAGAAGCTGGCACCAATGGCTGAATATTTGGTTCGCTACTGATTTGATTCAGGGACCACCTGTGTGGTCTTAATCTGCTCAGTCTGTTTGCCTTAACACTGGTCTCCCATGGGATGTGCTTTGCAATGAGAAAGCAGTTTTAAGAGATCACCCTTTCCCAAACCCTCATGGCCTCCACGCACAATGGGTATGAGCGGGTTCCCCTGCTTGATGTACCAAACCACCGACATATTGTCTGTAAGAAATGCAACTGTTCCCAGAGGACTGCAGTCCTGAAACGTTCCAACGTCAGAAGGACCACCCTCATCTCCAGTACATTTATGTACAATTTAATCTCTGTTGTGGACCACGTGCTTTGGACCATCTTTCCCTGGAAATTCCCCTCCACCCACCTCAACAGGGAGGCGGCCGTAGTCACCGTGTCTACAGGTGGAAGAATGAAGGGTCTGCCAAAATAGAGGTAATGTTTAAGGATCCACCACTGCAGATGGTGCCTGCAAACAGGAGTTAGCCTGACTGGAGTTGACAATGGATGGAGCAAAGTAGCCCACTGGACTACTATGGTCCACCAGAGAACTCACATGAAGAACCTAGCTAGACGGACCAAAAGAATGGCAGCTGACATGGACCCTAGGGCTATAAGGACCAGTCGAGCTGGTGGTGTCAGGGTATCTAGTGACAGCTGAACCTGTTGTCTCAAGGATCTTATTCTCTGTGGAGGTAGGGGTGCCATCTGTGTGGTTGTATTCAACTGAGTTACTATGAATTCAATGGTCTGTACAGGAGACATCTTGGATTTTGCCGTGTTCACTCTAATTCACAGGCAATTGAACAGTTGCAACATAACCTGAAAAGCATGAAGTTGTTGATGCCTTGTAGGTGCCACTAGGAGCCAATCGTCCAGGTATGGTAACACCTACAATCCTTGCAGATGGAGGTGAGCTGCAACCACTGCCATGCATTTTGCGAACACCCGAGGGCAGTGGTGAGACCAAAGGGCAGTGCTCCAAATTGGTAATGATTAGCCCCCAGCATGAAGTGCAGATATCTCCTGCAGCGCCCATTTATTTTGATATGATAGTACGTGTCCTGGAGATCTACAGAGCACATCCAATCGTCCTTATCAGAAGTGGCAGAATAGACTGTAGCATAACCATGTGCAAAGTACAGTTGTGTACACTTACCATAAATGTAGATGTTCAAGTGTATTCACTGTTGCAGTCATCACATTTGGGTTATCTGCTTGCAGTAGCCCTCAGTCGGCTTGATTATCAAAGTCTTGGGTCCTACGTCGGTTGCTATCGCATCTTCCATGATGTCAGGTAGTTAGGGGGTATAAAGCATGCAGCAGACGCCATTAAATCAGTTTTTCTTGCCCCAGATGTCAGGTGCCCCCATAATGGGAAGCAATTATATACTAGGTTACACCTCCAACAAAAAAATAAATACACCAGAAAGCTTTAAGAATAGTAAACAAAAATAGAGGTATAGTAATAGAAGTCAGGGGGCTGGAGGGAGGGTAACCAGGACTGCAACAGTGAATACACTCTAACATCTACATTTATGGTAAGTATGCACAACTGTACTATGTTCTTCGTGTTTCACTGTTGCAGTCATCACATTTGGGTGGATTCCCAAAGCTAAGAATGGGAGGAGGTAATTAGATAGCATTAGGACCAGCTATAAGGCCCTGCAAGACTGCAGTGGCAAATCCAGCTCTGGATTTACAAAAAATTGGCAAGTGGTAATGCTTGGTGAAAGTATGTACAGAACTCCAGGTAGCAGCTTCTAGGATGTCCTAGGTAGGGACACCTCTGAGAAAGGCTGTAGAGGTAGATGCAGCCCTGGTGGAATGTGGTCTTATTCCCTTGTGGGGTAGGTTTTCCATGGTGCTTATAGCAGAAATGAATGCAATGGCTTATCCACTTAGAAATGGTTTGCTTTGAAATGGCCTTCCCCTCTGCCCCTGCAGCAAATGCAACCAGCAGCTGCTCAGATTTCCTGAGAGGCTTAGTCCTGTCCAAGTAAAATCTAAGTTGTCTGTGCACGTCCAAGGAGTGCAGTATTTGTTCCCCTTTGTTCTGTGGATTAGAAAAGAAGGTTGGCAAATGAATGGACTGATTAAGGGCCACACTGAATACCACGTTGGGCATAAAGGAAGGATTGGTCCTGAGAGACACCCTGTCCGCATGAAAGATGATGAAAGGCTCCACTGCCATGATTCTGTTATTCAGACACCCTTCTTGCTGAAGTGATGGCTAGAAGGAAGGCTGTTTTCTAAGAAAGGAATTTCAACTCTGCATTTGCAGCTGGCTCAAAAGGAGGTAGAGTGAGCTTTGCCAATACAAAGTTAAGGTCCCAGGCTGGAGTAGGGGCTCTCCTGGGTGGTCTTAAGTTTTTGGCTCCCTCAGGAAATGCTTCAGCAGTGGATGAGAGAAGAGGGGTGGGCTATGTATTGTAATGTGCTGAAATGGCTGAGGCATGAATTTTGATGAAAGAAAAGGAAAAGCCCTTGTGAAGCATCTCAGTTAAGTAATGAAGAATATGAGGTAAATTGAGCACTGTTGTGCCCCATCCCCTGAGTTTGGCTCCAGGAACAGAATCTTTTCCATTTTTCAGCATAGGATTTTCTAGTACTAGGCCTTCCTTGCCTCCAGAATGACATCCATCACTTGCTTACTAAGGGAGGGTAATGGAGAGATCAGGTAATTAGCTAGACTGCAAAGTTCAGGGTTTGAAGCTGTGGGTGCAGAATCTGGCCCTCCTGCTGGAACAGCAGGGCAGGGGTCTGAGGAAGGTGCCATGCTGCCAGCAGTGACACTGCGCAAGAGGGGGTACCAGTGTTGGCGAGGCCAGTCTGGGCAATCAGTATTGTCCTTTGTTTGTCCTGTTTGATCTTTAGTAGCACTTTGGAGAGGAGAGGCATAGGGGAAAAGGCATAAACTGATAAGGACAGGGCATCCACTTTCCAAGCTTGTTTGTGGGGAGTCCTTGTGCAGAATTTGTCCAATTGGTAGTTCTGGGGGGAGGCAAACAGGTCTATCTCTGGGATCCCCAATTTGTTTCTCAACATGTTGAATATCTTTGGTCCGAGTTTCCACTCGTGTGGGTCCATGAGATTCCTGCTTAGATCGTCTGCCAGTGTATTTAGCTTTCCTGTCAGGAATTGAGCTTGTAGGTGCACTTGGTAGGTCAAGGCTGTGTCCCACAGAGCCATGGCTAGTCTGCAGAGAGTGTATAAGTGGGTTCCCCCATGCTTGTTTATGTACCACACAACAGTGGTGTTGTCGGTCTTTACCAATAATTGCCCTGGAAGAATGTGGTCCTGGAAGGCTGTCATAGGTTCATAGGTTCATACTAGGCTATCTGCCCAAGGGCATTTATAAGCCTAGCCCAGAGTTTTTGTGGCTTTCGCCACCCCTTTAGTTTGAAGAAAACTATGCCCATTGTTTTGCTGTGCCTCTGTCAAGCAGAGACACTGAGGTAATCCCTGGGGTATATCTGCGATCTCCCATCCATTGGTCAAGATTTCTCTTGAACACGGCCAGCGAGGTGCTCTGCCTCACATGTACCGGGATTTTGTTCCACAGCATAGGGAGTCTTTGGGTGATGAATCTGTCCCTCCAGCACGTCCTATTTATAACCGTGTCAAGGTTTAAGTCTCCGCCTTGTAGTTCTGAGGGATCTAGATTTTTGAGGTGAAGCATGTTCATCAAATCTGGGTTTGACATGGCCTTGTATGTCAGGCACAGGTCACCTCTGAGCAGCGTGCGACTGAATAGAGCTGAAGTTCTTTCAGTCGGGCAGCATAAGACATTTTTTGAGACCCTTTATCCTTTTGGTGAGGAACTTTTGGGGCCTTTCCAGCTGCTGCAGGTGTCGGGTCAGATACATTCCGAATGGGGCATTGTACTCAATCATTGGTCTGATGAGTGATGAGTACAGGGGGACGATGACCTCACTTGATCTAGATGTGAATCCCTCATGATAAGGTGGGCAATGTAGAAGGTCTTCCTAACTACTTTAGCAACGTGAGTGTCAAACGAAAGGTTACTGTCAACCTGAGTCCCCAGATCCCTGATAACTTCTTCTGTGCTCAGTGGATTGCCACCTATATGGTAGCTAGGGGTAACCTTGTTTTTCCCGAAGGGTATGACTATGCATTTCTTGGCGTTTAACTTTAGGCCATGGCTCTGGCACCAGCTATCCGCCTCTGTGAGACCCCTCTGAAGGATATCTGTGTCAGATGTGTTTTCGACTATGGCGCCCAGTTTGCAGTCATCTGCAAACTTTGTCAGCCATAACCCTCCTGTGTTTGCTTGTACTTCAGAAAAGTAGATGCCGAACAAGCGTGGGCCCAGGACTGAGCCCTGTGGGACCCCACTTGTGACAGGCTTTGAGTCTGACATGGCGCCAGCAACTCTGACCATGTGGGTTCTGTCACTTAGCCAGTTTGCAACCCATCTTGTGATGTATGGGTTTACATTTAAGCTGATGAGTTTTTCAACGATACCTGAGTGGGGTATTGTGTCGAAAGCATTTGCCAGGTTGAGGTAGGCTGTATGGACTGCCTTTCCCTCATCAATGGCCTTGGTGACTGTTTCGAAAAAGTCGACCAAGTTTAAAAGGCATGATCTGCCTTTGACAAAGCCAAACTGGGTTGGATCCAAAGTCTGCAAGTTCCCTATGTCTTTATTTACGAGTTCCATTATGATCCTCTCCATGGCTTTGCAGATCAGGTTTGTCAAGCTGATGGGACGGTAATTTCCAGGGTCGGTGGAGGCACCGCCTTTGTGAAGTGGGACCACAGTTGCTGTGCGTCACTCCTTGGGTACGTATCCTGAGGTGAGGCTAAGATGAAACAGCTGTCTTAACTGCGGGTTTAATTCCTCGTTGAGTTCATGGAGCACACAGCCGGGGACACCATCCGGTCCCATGGATGCTGTGTTTTTCACCTTAGAGAGAGCAATTATCACCTGGGCGTCAAAGATGTTTGGGGGGCTACAATCCTCTGGTATAGATATCTCTCCTTTTGGGGGGGAGAAGTTTGCACTGAACCTGTCAGCCAGTATATTGGCAATGTCTGTAGGTTCAGTAATTTTCACATCATTTTGAACTAATTCTGAGCATATCTGGGAGTTCCCTCCCAGGTTTCTAACATAGCTAAAGAAGGCCTTATGATTGTCTTTTGAGTCCTTAGCGATTTTTCTCTCAAAATTTGCCTTGGATGATTTTATGAGAGCTCTTAGTTTTTTACTTCTAATGATCACAGGTGTCTTACCTTTAAAGGATTTTGCTCTATCTTGTAGTAGCTTCCTCCTTTTGTTGTAGAGCTTGTTTATGGCTGGGGTCCACCAGACTGGACGCTTGCCTTTGGTACAAAGAGTCTTTGTTTTGTTTGGGATTGCCTGATCCATGCAGTCCTGTAGGTGCTGGTAGAAGGCATTTGTAAGTGATTCAGCGGCTTGGGTAATGTTTACCGCCGGCTCGGGGGCCTTAAATGAGACCACACTAGTCTTTAGAAGTGTGAAGTCGGCTTTTGAGAAGTTCTTCACTGTGGTCTTTTTTATCTCGGTGGGCGGATGAGGACCTCCAGTGAGATTAGTTTATGATCTGATCTCACCAGTGAGGGGTATACTTCCGGTGTTGAACATTGTGATCCCATGTTCGTGATGATGAGATCAAGTATGTTTTCACCTCTTGTGGGGATGGTGACTAGTTGTTCCATGGCATTTGAGTTTATGAACTCCAGGAACCTTTGGGCTAGAGTGTTTGGGCTTGAGTAGTGATCCCAGTCTATATTAGGGTAGTTGAAGTCACCTAGTATGATGCTGTTTGGAGATACATTTATCCCTCCAGTGTTTTCAGGAAAGCTATGTGAGTTTCCTGAGTTTGAGAGGGTGGCCTGTAACATGCTACAAATTGCAGAGCAGTTTTGCCTATGGTTAATTGCACCTGGATGGTCTCCGATGCATCGTGCGTTGCCACCAACCTTGAGGTGTGGGTGTCCTTGATGAATATGGACACCCCCCCTCCTTTCTTGGTGTTGTCCGGATTTTGGGGCCGGAACGCATGGTATGAGGTAAAACCTGATAGTGCTGGGGTGCTCTCAGGAGCCTTGAACCAGGTTTCAGTCACAGCACAGACATCGATGTTCTCCATACTGAGAAGGGCCTCGAGTGCGTGCATCTTGAGGTTGAGACTTCTGGCATTGAGCAGCATTACCCTTAGTTTTTTTTTCCTTTTTTGTGTTCTAGGGTGGTAGGTTTAGAATTTGAGCCTTGCCTAAAAAAGGCACTATGGGGGTGGCAAGAGCCTTTGCCAATATCCGGAAGCCCAGGGGTGACAGGTGCAAGCCGTCCCTTGCAAAGCAGCGTGGCTTGTCCAGCATGTCATCCCAGGCAGACAGACATTGGATCCCCTTTGAATGACACCAGAGTTTAAGCCAATTATTAAAGCTGATAATCTTATCTCTGTATTGTGACATCAGAGCATTTTGTACAGCTAACATTTCTTTTTGATTGACATGCAGGTGCATATGACTTGGGTTCCATTTGACTTGAATGCACAGCCCTGCCAAGTGAGCCCACCATGCATAGTCTGATGCGTCTGTTAGGGTTTGGGTGGCAGGGGGTAGAATGAATGGCAGTTCCTTGTTTTGGTGGCAGGCCTCCTCTGCCCACCAAAGGAACTTTATCTTTAGACAAGGTATGATAGGAATCATTGATTCTACATCCTGAGAATGTTGACACAATAGGCTTTTTAGATACCACTGTAATTTCCTCATATGCAGTCATGCATATGGAATTAGTAGACTGCAAAAGGCCATGAACCCCAAGGCTTGCAATTTGTCTTGCAGATAGCAGAGTCTTTGTGGCCATTAGTTTGAAGTAAGCTGTCAAATGAACTTGTTTCTCTGGCGTAAGGAGAGCAGTCTGGGAAGTTGTGTTCAAGCTTGCTCCCAGGAATACAATTTGTTGGTAGGGTACCAGATGTGATTTTCAGACAAACTGCAATAACCGGGTATGTGTGTTGACATTTTCTCCAGTTGTACAATATATTAAAAACATCATTAAAGGGCAGTGGAATTTGATAACAGCCGATGAAGACATAGCATCAATTTTGGGCATATATCCACGTTTTGTGTATAAAACTGGATTTAATATTAAGAGAATATTGAATGGTATGACCAATAGACAGGATAAGAAAAAGAATATTTTTGGAACCAATAACTGTGAGTCATGCACACAATGTCATGCAATTTACAAAGTTGAAGGTTGTAAATTGGATGACATCAACAGGACCTATGTGAAGTGCAGGGTGGGAAATTGTAATACTAAGTTCATCATATATTTGGCCAAGTGCATGTTATGCCCAGCATTTTACATAGGCAAAACCGAGAGAGAGAGTTTAAGAGACGTATATATGACCACTTGTATATTATTAGGGTCAAGGATAAGAACAATGCCTTATATCGACACAGTCGAGTGGTGACCAACACTTTTTTAAATTTGCCATTATAGATCATGTCAGTACATTATCTTATGGTGGCAATTTGATCACTTTTTTGAGTTTTAAAGAAAGTAGATGGCAGATTATTACAGATGTCACTAGATCACCGGGCATTAATGATCATATTAGTATCAAGCCGTTTTTGGTTATGGCACAACGATCAATATTGTTATCTGCATATAATGGTTTTGTTATATATACATTTTATATTTTATATCACATCATTTTTATTATTATTATTTTTAATTTTATGGGTTTGCACATATGTTTGTAATGTGTTGTAATATTATATGTGCTGATCAGCAGGCTATAAAAGTACGTACTGTCTTTTTAAATTCTAAAACTTTTGGCGCCAAAAAGGGTATTTAACTGACTGGTAGTCATGACTACCTTGTTCTGATGAAGTCTGTTTTTTCCAGATGAAAGCGCTTAACTGAGGGTTCTTTTGAATTTATGTATTTTGTACAGCTATATTGTTGTCAGTTATTGTGTTGACAATAAATCCAGTCTCCTGTTCGAGTCGAGCAGTCATTCAGTTGAGCCTATCTACCAGACCGGTGGTGTTTTTGGATACTTAGTTGAAGACTTCAGATCTGAAACTCGAAAACGAAAATTTCAGGAGTTTGCCAACCAGCACTTGCGAACCGCTTCTGCTTTGGGCACCACACGGCAAGGAAGACTGATGTAATGGCGTCGGCTGCATGCTTTATATCCCTGACTACCTGACGTCATGGAAGATGAGACAGCAATCGACGCAGGACCCAAGACTTTGATAATCAGGCTGACTGAGGGCTACCAGCAAGCAGATAACATAAACGTGATGACTGCAACAGTGAAACACGAAGAACATCTTCAACTTCTTTACAAATTCAGACTGCTCAGAGCTAGGATTGGTCGAAGGTTCCCTGTCTTCTTTGGCACCAAAAAGAAGCATCAGGAAGTTCACATCCCAGTTGTTTAGTTGGGACCTCCTGGATGATTCTTTTCTAGAAGTTTCTGAACCTCTAGAAGAGCACTCTCCCCCTGACTGGGTGGCACATTGGGGAGATATGCTCCAGAACTGCAAGAAGGAAGGGAAAAGGGAATATAGCAACCTCTGGAAATTATATTTAACACCCAGGTGTCATTTATGTTTGTCCAGACATCTGGGTGCAATGACAGTCTGCCCTCGACTGCCTCCAGAGTAGGACAGCCGGGTAGCGCATCAGGAACGTTGACAGGGCCTGTCTGAAAAGGCTTCTCCGAAGCCCTGATTTTGTGGACCACCTCTCTCCTCTGGGGAAACGTCAACAAGCAAATCTTTTCCCTCTGCTTCTAGATGATGATTCATCCAGCGAATTGGGAAAAGAGATCTTTGAGACTTATGCAACTACATCTTCCTACTCTGTTGATTCCTGGAGAAGGTCCACTATGGGGGGAAGAAAACGATCCCTATGGCAGGTAGGGTCTTCCCTTCTTGTTCACTGCTGGTAAGTGTCTCTCGTTCTGATAGCCCAGATAGAGATGATGCCTTAAAGGGGTCCGTAAACAGACACAGCCTCACCCAGGCATGTCTCCTGACTGCTATGCCTGAACCAGCTACTCGAGAGATTCCTTCCACAGCATGGGAAATTAACCTCATCAAGGAATTAGTGATGAACTACACAGTGGTCATTTGGGTAGAAACTTTCTTAGAAGGAAAGGCTAGTAATAAAACAAAATTAAATGGAAAAATCAGTTAGCTAAAATGGAAGCTCGGAATCACATCTGTGCTGGAAGGTAGTAAATGAGATCTTGGGGGGGGGGGGGGGTTGAGGAGGACTGAGGTATTATGGGAGAGGGAGGCGTTTGAGGCTCAGATCGAATGTCTAGAAGAAATGCCCAAGTTGGATCAGAGGATGAATCCCAAAACCCATTCGTGATGCATAATGAAATGCACATCATCAGATCCAAACAGAATTTACAAGCAAGTCCTTTAAACTAAGAACCAAAGAAACTTATTTAATCCTGCCCAGATCTCACCCAGGGCAAACTGATCCCAATTGAAATCAAAAAACGTCTGGAGTTTTCTACATGCTACCAAAAATCCATAACCCAGGAAGACCAACAGTATCAGGCAAAGGAACTCTGAAAGAAGGGATTTCTGTGCTTTTACAGAAAATTCTGAAACCACTAGTCAATGAGTGGGGCAGGTACGTTCAAAATACCACTAATTTTTCTTCACATTCTGTCAGGTTATCGTGACCTACTACCCAACACCGTTTTAGCCATAGTGGATGTTACATCACTGCACAAGCATACCACATAAGGATACCACTGCTAGACAGAAAACAAATCACCACATTACTCCAGGTAAAGAGGGCAACTTAATGTATTCAGACAAATTTTAATGACAGACATGTTCAGATTATGGGCACAGCAATGGGCACCGGAATAACTCCACAATATGCAAACCTCCTCATTCCAAACCTAGAAAAGGAATTTCTAGAACATTGCATACATAAGACCACTCACTTATTTCTGTTTTACTGATATTTAACATTTGTTTACTGGGAAAGTCCGACTTGGAAAGTACAGTTGTGTACCTACCATAAATGTAGATGTTTGAATGTATTCACTGTTGCAGTCATTACTCTTGGGTTATCCTGCTGGCAGGCTACCCTCAGTCGGCCAGAATTACAAAGTCTAGGTCTGGCATCGGATGCTGTCGTCTCTTCCCTGACGTCAGTGCACCAGGGGTATAAAAGATGCAGCCGACACCATTTTCTTCAGTCTTTCTTGCCCCAGATGTCAGGTGCCCCAAATAGGTAGGCTGAAAAATATACCAATAAGAAATGCATGCACAAAAATAACATTTCCTTCATCTACAAACAAATACACCAAAAAGGATGTATAGGATAAAGAAGTGCAGATAAGTCCCAGCAAAGAGAAGGGGGATGGTGGGTGGGTAACCTAGACTGCAACAGTGAATACACTCTAACATCTACATTTATGGTAGGTACACAACTGTACTATGTTCAGCGTTTTTCACTGTTGCAGTCATTATTCTTGGGTAGAATCCCAAAGCTGAGGATGGGTGGCTGGGCTAAATAGGATTAGGAGAGGCTATGAGGCCCTGCAGAACTGCAGTGGCGAAGCCTGCTCTGGACTTAGAGTAGAGAGGCAAGTGGTAGTGCTTTGTAAAGGTGTGCACTGAACTCCAAGTTGCAGCCTCTAAGATTTCTTTGGTTGGTACTCCTCTGAGGAAGGCTGCTGCTCTGGTGGAATGAGGTCCAATGCCCTTAGGCACTGATTTGCCATGTTGAAAGTAGCAGAAATGGATACAATGGCCTATCCATTTAGAAATAGTCTGTTTTGAGATGGCCTTTCCTTGTGATCCTGCAGCATATGACACAAAGTTGCTCAGTCTTTCTGAAAGCTTTAGTTCTGTCCAAGTAGAAGCGCAACTGCCTGTGTATGTCCAAAGAATGCAGAATTTTCTCACACTTGTTCTGTGGATTTGGGTAAAAGGTAGGTAAGTGAATGGTTTGGTTGAGGGCCACACAGGACACCACCTTAGGCATAAATGTAGGGTTTGTCCTCAGAGAAACCCTGTCTGGATGAAAAATGATGAAAGGTTCCACAGCCTTGAGTGCTTGTAACTCCGAGACTCGCCTTGCAGAGGTTATGGCTAGGAGCAGAGCTGTTTTCCAGGATAAGAATTTTATATCTGTTGTTGATGCTAGCTCGAAAGGAGGCAGTGTAAGTTTTTCCAAAACATAATTGGGGTCCCAAGCCGGAATTGGTGCTCTCCTTGGAGGCCTAATGTTTTTGGCCCATCTGAGGTTCTGCCTTATTAAAGGATGAGAAAAGATAGGTGGTTCCGTATTGTAATGTGCAGAAATGGCAGAGGCATGAATCTTAATTGATGAGAAAGAAAGGCCTTTGGTTCAGCATCTCAGTTAGGTATTGTAAAATCTGAGAAATATTTGGTACAGACGTGTCAATGCCTTGTTCCTGGTTCCAAGCACAGAATCTCTTCCATTTTTCTGCATAAGATTTTCTGGTACTGGGCCTCCTGGCCACCAAGATAACATCCATAACAGCTTTTGAAAGAGGAGTGTTCTGAATGGCTACATAATCCATCATGCTGCCAGGTTTAAGGTCCTGAGTTGGCTGTGCAGGATCCGATTGTTTTGTTGGGTCAACAAGTGAGAAGTTTGAGGCAATATCCATGCTTGACCTTGAGACAAGCTCTTTAGGATTGGGTGCCAGTGCTGGCGTGGCCAGTCTGGTGCAATCAGAATAATTTTTGGCTTCTCTTGTCTGACCTCTAGGAGTACTCTGGGAAGGAGAGGCAGTGAGGGAAAAGCATATACTGTTAGATTTTTCCAGCTGAAGGATAGGGCGTCCACATTCCATGCTTGCTTGTGGTAAAATCCTTGTGCAAAATCTCTGCAATTGGCAGTTGTGAGGGGAGGCAAATAGATCTATGTCTGGGCATACCCATTTCCTTATTATCATGCTGAAGACTTGTGGATCCAGTTTCCATTCGTGGGGATCCATGAGGTTTCTGCTTAGTTCGTCTGCCAGAGTATTTGTTTTTCCTGGCAGGAATTGTGCTTACAGGTGAACTTGAAAAGCCAGTGCTGTGTCCCATAACATCATTGCTTGTCTGCAGAGGGGGTAGGAATGTGCAACTCCCTGCTTGTTTATGTACCACATGACCGTAGTGTTGTCTGTCTTTATCAGTAACTGTCCTGGATGAAGCAGGTCCTTGAAAGCTGTCAGGGCATTTTGTACAGCTAGCATCTCTTTTTGATTGATGTGAAGATGCATCTGGTTTGCAGGCCATGTGCCCTGAATACATTTTCCTGCCATATGGGCCCCCCCAGGCATAATCTGATGCATCCGTTGTCAGTGTCTGTCTGGCTGTGGGTAAACTGAATGGCAGACCCTTGTTGTGGTGACAGGCTTCTGCCCACCATTGAAACTCCTGTTGTAGGCAGGGAATGAGTACAATTACGGTCTCCAGGCTGTGGCAATACTGAGTCCAAACACTTTTCAGATACCATTGAAGTTTCCTCATATGCAGTCTGGCATATAGAATTAGTAGAATGCAGGATGCCATGCAACCCAAGGCCTGCAGGATTTTCCTTGCAGATAACTGTTTTTTTGTTGCTAATTTCTTGAAGTAGTCAAGTTGTTTTTGCTTGTTTGGCGTGAGATAAGCCATCTGGGCAGTTGTATTTAAGCTTGCACCCAGGAATATTATCTCTTGAGAGGGCACTAGTTTTGATTTCTTTTGGTTTACTGTGTACCCTAGGCCAATTAGTAATCTTTTTACAAACGCCAGATGCTTTAGATGAGTGTCTTTGTTCTCTGCTTGAATTAGGCAGTCGTCCAAGTAGGGATATATTTGAATTCCTTTTTGTCTGCAAAACGTAATTACTGGTGCCAGGCATTTTGTAAAGATCCCGGATGCAGTAGAGAAGCCAAAGGGCAGTGCAGAGAATTGGTAATGCACTGAGAGCCAGCTATGAATCTGAGCTATCTCCTGCAAGATTGTCTGACTGGGACATGCAGGTATGCCTCTTTTAGGTCCAAAGTTACGAGCCAAGCCCTCTTGCCCAGCATGGGCAGTAGCTGCTGACGAGTCAACATTTTGAATTTTGGAACTTCCAGAAACGTATTTAGTATAGACAGGTCCAGAATTGGTCTCCAGATTTTGTCCTTCCTGGGTACTAGGAAAAGTCTGGAGTAAAATCCTTGCCCCTGCTCTTGTTGTGGTACTTGCTGAATGGCCCTCATGTCCATGAGGGCTGTAATTTGTTTTTGTGCCTCTGCCCATTGATTGTGTGGCAGGTCTGGCATGCCCTTTGACCTTGGTAGAGTGTGAAAATGGAACCTGTAGCCTTGGGACACTGTTCAGGACCCATTTGTCTTGGGTAACTATTTGCCAATTTGATGAAAAATGTGCTAGCTTTCCCCCTAAGAAAACTGCTTGGAACTGGTAGAGGAAAGTCATTGGGACTGTTTCCTGTAAGGTTGTGATTTGTCTTCTCCGCTGAAAATCCTTATGAGGTATTTGCTTCCCACAAGAAATACAATTGTTAACTTTTTCTGACATCGGTCTGGAGCAAGAAAAAAAGTTTCCCCAAGGGGGTACTTAGCTTTAATGAAGACTTCGGTTCTGAAATTCAGATTTGAAAATCTTAGGAGTCGGCCGACTGGCACTTGCGAACTGCTTTTGCTTCGGGCACTGCACGGCAAGAAAGCCTGAAGAAAATGGCATTGGCTGCATATTTTATACCCATGGCGCACTGACGTCAGGGAAGAGGCGACAGCAACCGACGCCGGACCTAGACTTTGGAATTCTGGCCGACTGAGGGTAGCCTGCCAGCAGGATAACCCAAGAGTAATGACTGCAACAGTGAAACACAATGATCAAAGCCAATTTTCAGCAGAGGCCCAGGGAAAAATGCTCCAGATGCATGTCTTTGTAACACATTGGAAATATGGCTTTATGGAAGGTTTTGGCAATGGTACCTCAGCCAGGCGTTCAGATTTGGCAAAATCACACATCTGCTTGGAATACTGCAAAATGACTTAAGGAAGGACATCCTTTTGTTGGGAACAGAAAAATCCTGCTTTACTCTGTTACCAACTATACGGATCCCTGTGCTAGGAGATTTTCTATTTGCAGAAGAATTAGGTAGGTGTCTTTGTTGCTTGGTACTGAAGGGAAACCCCAGAAAGTGGGTGTTTTTGCAACTTTAGGTTGTAGCATGACATTACTGCCTTACAAGACCCACTCATCTTGGGTTATTTCTTTCACTGTTCTGCAAAGAATCATGCTCCTCCTATTTCCTTTGTCAGGCAAGGTGGGGTTGGGAGACATAGGGGAGTTAAATTGTTATAGCTACACCCTGTTGGGACCTTTGGGACTTGGGTCCCCCCACATTTATCTCTGGAGTCAGTTTGTCAGTTTTGTAAACATGCAATTTTCTTCTCTGTGATTTTCTTTGCTTAAGAGAAAATGACCAGCTTTTACTTTGGTAGACTTTAACATATCTGAGTGACCGGGTTTGAAAAAAATCTAGCTACGTTCCTTCATCTCCAGCTTTTTGTACACTTTCATCAGGGGGCCCAAAGAAGAGTTCTTATTCAACTGTGTATCAAAAGAGTTCTACCTTAACATGTTTTGGAAAAGGATGGCCCCTCACAGCCACACATTTCTACTGACTTCTGATCCTGTGGCAGATGCCTTGCACAATGTAGTTTCTGTGTCATAGACACACTTCAGAAAGTGCTTTGCACCCTTGGGACTAAAGTGTAGCATCTCCCTTTTAAGGCAGATGAGAGCACCAATATATATTTATAATCTGAACACAAAGAATTTACTCCCACGAGGAATTCCACCAAGAGCTTAAGAGAATCCACCCATCTATTAAACTCTACTTGCAGTACAAAACTTTAAGTGTAACCTTTCTTTTTACTTAGGTTACCACAAAGTGGGACATTTCAGACATGTCTACAGGAAACCAACAAATGATTCATCTGCATAGAAGCAGTAATTATCCCAGCCACACACAGTCACCAGTTATTTACAGTCGAGCACTTCAATATCATGTGGCCAACACCTAGCCCATGGAAGAGATGTTTCCTACCCTGCCTTGTGTAACAGGAGCTAGAATGGTGGCCTAACCAAATAAGACAAACAATGAATAGCTTTTATACAGAAACCCCCTCGGACTAACAATGGATGCTTCCTAGATAGCACTTTGAAAGGAAGAGAATTCAAACTGTTTAAGTCAAGAAATTTAATGCTCTCAAGAAATTCCCTGGCTCTGACAACCGATTCCCGTCTCATATTTTGAAAGTACTGTGCAACAGGCTCTACTTTGTCTTGCAGGAGGGAGACCCTTTGGTTGCTGGAATGCAGTAAGTAACCAAGAAACACTGCACTGTTTTTGGAACATCACAAGTTAAGGAAGCACTCCATGGTGAACTTGCAGGGGTGTGTGCCAATGCATTATGGGACAGCCCCCCTCTGTAAAGCAGATGCACATTTAAGTAAAGATGCAAATGTACTTATTTCTGTGGTACGCTATTACTGAAGCTACGGCACTCTGGATTACCTGCTGCACCCAGGGTATTTACAAAGGAAAAGGAAGTTAAACTGACAGTGGCACCCTCTCTTTTCCATTCATGAGTCTGATAAAGCAGAACCCTAGCTAAGTCTTCTAGCACCCTGTAAAGTTATGTGAACTGGTGCCGCCATAAATTGGAAAGCAAAAAGCTCTCCTCCTTTCTCCTCAGAAATCTTTACAGACCATAAAATACAACCAGTCCGCAAACTCAGTGTTACACTTCCGATCATGGCAAAGAAATTAAGCCATTCCTGACAGCTTTGGCTTGGTGCAAGAAACCTCAGGGCACACCTGATGTCAGAGTCAGTTTTTGATATATTGGCCGGATTAAGCTTCCTGCTACTCTGTGCCAAGATTATGCCACCCTCCAATCACTGATGCTCCCCTTGTACCTCTCACAGCTTGACCACCAGTCTTCAGTCAACCTGCCCCTTCTTTGCCGCAGTTTTCTTAACATAGTCTGTCCACTTTTTCCCCATTTTCCCTCTCTCAAATTCCTTTCACACACTGTTATACCTCTTGATTGACATTTTCGTTCACTTGGTCGCATCGTTCACCTGTAACACTTTTCAGCTCTCCCACTCTTCAGTCCAAGACAGTCTTTACCAGATTATCAAATTTTACCTTCCTGTAGTTAAAAGGCTGCCATAGTGCTTAGTCATAGTACTTGGTCATTTTTCTGAATAATTTTAATGCTTGGTATTGTTTCACACACACACTCCTCCTACCACAATCCACACAACCCAACTCTCAAGACTTCCACAAGGCAGTGAATTTGTGGAAGTCTTGACAGTTGGGTTTTGCGGCTAAGCAGCACTGTTGCAGATCATTTTGGTTTTAGTTTCTTTGCAATGGGAACTCATTTCCTTTTGGTTACATCCACTCTTCGTGCTAAGGACCATAGGTTCTGCATGACCAGTGTCAATGGTCGGACAGGTACAGGGTCAGGATGACTGTGCCACTTTCAGGGGGAATGAGGCTGGTCAGAAACAGGGGAAAAGGAAAAGCAAACAGCAGACAAAAAAAACCCTGCAAAACAAAGTACTGGAACTTTTTTTTTTTTTTTTTAAGTAACATGCTGATAGCCAAATATCACAGTACAAAAATAAATATCAGTTATTAATTCCATACATATCAACATTTCATTGCAAGTCTGTAGAGATCAATGACATGCAGCAGCAGGTATGCTGGCAACAAAAAATTTAAGTAATTTATTGGGCTGAAGAAGACTGGGGAGTTACGGACCGTTTCTCTTTTTTGAATTAATTTAATAAAACGATCATGGCTGTGCATTAATAAAACCAAGTACTATGGTATTGGTTTAAATAGTAGTGCAAGCAGCACCGACAGTCCCCTAAAAATATAGCAAGTGTATAGGGAAGCCTTGTGCTAGATCCAACTTTTCTGCCAATCACATCCCCTAACAACTTGTGCCCAAGGAAGCCATCTCCTTTGCCTCGCCCTAGTTATGGCAATATGAAAAGTACTAGCAGCCTCTCTGAAGAGTTATATGAAGGTAGGCATCCTTGAAGTCTAGGGTAACCAAAGCTTATGAAGTAGGACAGATAAAGAGGGTTTGCACCAGCAGTTTGAATTTTGTAACTCTGAAGCAGATTTTCAGGCTTGACAGATCCAGGATGGGCCTCCATGGACCCTCTTATCTGGGCATTATGAAAAGTCTTGAAAACACCACCTTGCTGCAGTCCTGCTTTGTCACTAGCTCTAATAATTTTAGTTGCAGGACTTCATGTGCAACTGAGGGGAGCGAGACCAGATGCATCTGGTCTTCTGGTACGTGAAGAATACCTGACTGACTTTAGTTTTCTTAAACGAAATTTGTAACACTAAGAGATTATCTGAAGCACCTACCTGCTTTCTGTGATGCTCTCCCAATTTCTTGTATACTGGTTTGCCCCTTCCTGCTACTTTTGGAGTGGGCAAGATGGTTTGTGGGCAGAGATAGGAGCAAGGGAGAAAGAACATCCATATAAGTCACTGCAACTCCCTGCAATGTACAGGACCATGGTGGGGAGGGGGGGCCTCCAAGATCCCCCTTTTATCTCCTTGTTATTTTTTTTACCTTTCTCTGGCTTATCCTCTTCTTGCCTGCAATAGCAGGGATTAGATTCTCATGGGCAGTTCCTGTCATACCTAGGAATGGGTGACCGAAAAAAAGCTGATTCACTGACGACAGTTTTCCCTTTTTCCTTCATTTTTGAATGCTTCACCAAGCAGTTCTCAAACAATGTACCTCTATCAAAAGATGCATTGAGATGCTGCACACAGACATCCTCTGACTGGGACTGTAGCCTCTACTAGGCATATTTTCTTATTACAGACCGTTTGCTGCTGCCACACAGCATCATAGCTACACTTCACATAGTGCTTTGTTAGCTAAGTGAAATTCAATAATTCTGCCCTCAAAGCCACATCAGACACCTCTCCAGTTTGCTCCCTCATCGTGTCTGGGGAACAATACAAAACAATCATATGTGTCTGACAAATCAATCTGAAGACAAGAGTGGCAACTGTATACATTTTCCTCACAAAAAAAGGCCCAAAACTGCTTTCCCTATCACTGGCAAGGTTTTTTGGCTTGGGAATTTTTTTTTAAAAAAAACACCTTTACTGAATTATCACTTCAGACACAGGCAAGCATACATTTATACACAAGAAATCAAAAGATATTAACATGTTCATATTTATACAATCAATCCATCATTAAATGACATCAGTTCCAGCCTTCCCTTAAACATGACTCCTCCTCCAAAACATTACTCTGCATGTATTGTTCCACAATTTCCATTTTATTTTCTATGTAACGAACCTACTCTTTCTGGCGGAAGGCGAAGAGTGGTGGTTGACGTCTCTAGTTCTGTCCCTATAAAAATGATATGCTGTGATGGCAACAAGGCAGACTCTTCGAAGTTGATTGTAATGCCTAGCCGATCGCAGTGTGTCAGAGTAGCGTCTCACGTTTGAAGAAGTTGATGCCTGGTGGTGGAGGTAAGGAGCCAATCGTCTAGATACAGAAACACCTGGAATCCTAGACCCCTCAGGTGAGCCGTGACTACTGCCATGCACTTGGTGAACACTCTGAGGGCTGTAGTGAGACCAAAGGGCAGAGCTCGGACGTGATAATGACTGGCTGCCAGCCGTTAACACAGGTGATCTCTGGATGGTCTGGCTATCTTTATGTGGTAGTACGCATCCTTGAGATCGATCGAGCACATCCAATTGTCCTTCCCAGGAACGGGAGTATGGACTGTAGCGTGACCATTTGGAACTTCTCTTTTCTCACAAATTGGTTGAGTCTGCTGAGATGCAAAATGTGTCTCCAGTCCCCTGTTTTCTTTGGAACCAAAAAGAACCTTGAGTAAGTTCCGAATCCTGTCGATCTGCTGGGACTGGCTGGATGACTTTTTTCTAGCAATCGGCGTACCTCTATTGCTGCTTGTCCCATGTGACTGGGTGGAACATCAGGGATTTTTTTTGACGGGAAGAGGCTGGGTGGAGAACGGTATGAAATACCCTCTGGAAATGATGCACTGCACCCAACTGTCATTAGTTATATTTAGCCAGCCTTTTGGGTACAATGATAAGTGACCCCGACTGCCTCCAGAGTAGGACAGCTGAGCCTCCCTTCAGGAGGGCTGGCAGGATTGACCAGAGAAGTGATCTCTGTCACCCTGGTGTTGCGGACCCCCCTCTGCCACGAGGGCGGTGTCTTCCATTGAAGCCCCCTCCTCTGCCTCTGGAGGGGGGCTCTCCACGCGTGTCTTGAAAAGCTCCTTGGGCTTTCTGCAACCACATCTTTCCTCCCCTCTGACCTTTGGGAAAGGGTCGAGAGGGGGTAGAAAAACGGACTCTGGCGGCAGACAGAGTCCTTCCTTCTTGCTCAAACCTGGTCAAAGTCTCCTTCACCTTTGGCCCAAACAAAAATGAGCAGTGAAATGGGGTATTAGTAAAGGAAGACTCGAAGGGTTCCACGAAGGAACAGTCTCGCACCCAGGCATGCCTACGAAGAGCAATTCCTGTACCTGCGGCTCTACTCGAATCATCAGCTGGTTATGATACGAGACGCATGGACGAGTTGACTATTGAATTGAGGGTAGAGAGCTGAGTGGCAATCTTGTCGGATACACTTGAAGCTACAGCACCCTGAAAAGCATCTCCCAACTTCTTAAGGAGATCTCTCTGCAGTCTGGTAAAATGTGTCAAGTAGTTCAGTGATCTGAGTGAGAAAGTCGCTGAACTGAACATGCGTTTCCCATATCTATCCATGATCCTAGATTCTCTGTTAGGAAGATGGATAGATGAGGAAGTCTCAGACATTTCCTTTTTGGTGGCCGCCATCACCACCATGGCATCAACAGGGACTTCCTTGCTCAAAAAGGACTTGCCCACAGGGGCTGAAATAAACTTATTAGGCCTTCTAGGAACAGGTTCCATAGATTCTGGAGACTCCCATACCCTACGAGAGACCAGATCCATAAGCTCATTGTTGGGTGGAGATACCCAAGAGGTGGGAGGTTGAGACCCAAACACCTTCAGGAGAACCGACTCACCCTCATTAGGGCTCTTGGACTGCCAATCACCCCTCTGCCTAAGAATTTCAAGAATCTCCGCAAAGGAGATGTCCTCAGAGGGGGATCTAGGGGACCCTTCTGATTCATCCAGGTCTGTGTCAGATGTGAGAGACTCCTGGGGGGAGTCCAAATGCCTCCTCTTGCATAATCTCTTCCTGGTAACCTCTTCAGGGGAACTTCTGGAGAGGTCTCAGAAGAGCAGGGAGTGCCCTGTGGGCTACCTGAGGTTCAGGGTCTCTACGCTTGGGATGACCGGTGGAGACAGAAACTGGCACAGGCACTTTAGGGGAAGAGGAGGCCAGACCTTGAGATGAGGAAGTCTTAGGAGACAACACTCGCCTCATGACTTCGAATGCACCTCGGCTCCGATGAGGAGTCGATGGCTCCAATGGAGCCACGATCTCCTCCCGCACTAAAGCCTTGGGCTCAGAGCCCGAGGTAGGAGCCAAGCTCACCCGAGCCAAGGCTCCGAGAGGAGCCGGCATCAACAAGTCGGTGCGGCTATCCTCCCTGGACTCGACCGGAGAGTGTTGGCTCCTAGAGTCCCCGGTCGGCGCAGAGAATGTCCAAGCAGATGCAGCCGACGGACCAGCAGGTGTCGGCTCCAAGGGATCCGCAATCATCAGGTCAGCCTCCTCCAGCTCCGACGGTCCGGTATGGCTTGGAGGAGGAGCAGACAATTCAAGAGTAGTGGTCTTCGGCTCCGACGGCTGGGTCTGAGCAGACAGCAATTTAACAAGGCCTGGTGCCTTTAAGAGTTTCTGAACCAGCCAGTCCATATCCAGATCAGACAGGCTGACAGAAGACCTGGAAGAGTGAACAGATGGAGCCGACTGGAGCAATATGGATGGAGGTTTTTTGGCAACCGGTGGCACAGCAGTCCAAAAAGAACAGACTGTCTGCTCCAAAGGCAGTGGAGCCGAAGTCACCACACTTTCTGCCCTTTTTCCTTTTTTGGACCTAGAATTAGAGGAAGATTTAGATGATTTACTGGCTCCATCCTGGTCAGACAATGCCTCAGAAAAGAAGTGTTTGATGATACCCCTGTCAATCAATTTCTTCTTCCTTTCTGCTAACACTCTGGTGGAAAAGGAGTGCACCTCACCCAAGCAGTAAACACACTGCACATGGGCATCTGACTGACATTTTCTGTCCGCAGTCTGGGCATTTTTTAAACCCAGATTTTGGATGTTTGTCTTTTTCTTCAGACATTTCCACAACTGAAACACTATTTATGAGCTGTTTTAACTAACTCTCACAAACACACACACAGCCCAAAAGGGGCAGCTGACAACTATATAATTATACACAGTAATTAAGAAATCCAAAAACAATGGTCCCAACAGGGAACACTAATAACTAAAGAAGGGATCCTAAGGCCAAAGGGCCAAAGGGCCGAAGGCAAGACAGATTATACTGAGGAAAGGGGTATGAACACAGAAAAACTACCATCTAATAGCTAGTAATATCAGCTATTAAGAATAGAGCAAGGATATATAAAAACTGAAAAATATAATTTGCTGAAAGTTGAAAAACTCCCAATAAAGTCTCGAGCCAAGCTGGAAACCAAGAGATCCGTCCCGCAGCAAACTAGATCTGGGGTAATTCCAGCAGTGCATTGTGGGATAAGGGGTGGGGTTTTGAGCTACTGGAGAACTTTGAGCTTGCTATTCGGCTGTGTCGGAGCCAAGGAACGGCTCCGAACTCATCAGTGATGAATGAACGGTGAGACAACTTCACATCAGTTATTTTAGACTTAAATTTCCATTTCCTAGTAATTGCCTTTTTTTTGGCAGCCACCAAAATTAAACTTAAGGCCTTACTACATAAGCAATTCAGATCCTGCATCCCAGCTCAAAAAAATAATTTCCTTAATTACGCCCATTTGTTTACCTAATATTTTCTGACAAATTACTCTGTCAGAAATTATTAAAGTCTGTCAACTTACTGCACTTCCAAAATATATGTTCCCAGTTACCTCTTTCTTCCCCATCACATCTCAAACATTTGCGATCTACCCGAGGAAAAAATCTTTGGAGTTTGCTAGGGGTAAAAAAAACTACTTATTCAAACACTGAGTAAAAATCCTCAATCTTCTAGACTTCTCTGCATATTTGGGAGTCATACGTTTGATTTGCTTGTGAACTGCTTTATCCATAGGAGGTTTCTAGGCTAAAGACCCTAGAACTCTAACAAGCCTAGCCATATTTATCCTGAGTTGCTAACTTTTGGTTGCTAGGGTAAGTGAAATGCACAGAGGTAAGGGTCTAAGGTAGTTAATACAGACTTCCTCTGTCCAGGAGGGACACAGGATTTCCTTACTACTGTGGACATGTGGTGGTCAAAGTACAGATTAGCAACCTGAGTACCCAGATCATGTACCACTGGGTCTACACTTAGGGGAGTGCTGTCTGTAGTGTAATTAGCAGGACTGTCAGCCTTCCCAAAGGGAATAATTTTTTTTATTTTTGCATTTAACATTAATTTGTAGCTTTGGTACCAGTCATTTGTCTGCTTTAATATACTGCAGACAGGGATAACATCATTGGGGACTCAATGACTGTCCCCAATATACAACTGTCAGTCACAGGCCACCCAAGTTTGCCTGGACTACTGAGAAATAAATTCTGAACAGTAAGGGGCCCAGCACATAATCCAGTGGTATGCCACTTGCAGCTGGTCTTTTGCTAGAGGTTAAGTCACCTACTTTGACAGTATGTGCCTTGAGCCAGCAGGCTACCCATCTGGTAATGAAGGGGTTAATATCCAATTGGGACAGTTTCTCTATAATACACAAGTGGGGGACTGTGTCACATGCCTTGGCTAGGTCAAGATAGGTGGTATGCACTCTCTTTCCCTCATCCAGGGCCTTGGTGACCTTCTCAAAGAAATTAACCATGTCTGACTGGCATGATCTACCTTTCACAAATCTGAATTGGGTTGGGTACCGAGTTTGGAGATTACCCATGTCCTTGTTAATAAGGTCCATAACGATTCTTTCAATGGCATTGCAAATGAGGCTAGTCAAGCTTATGAGCCTACAACTCCCATGGTCAGTTGATGGTACACTTTTGCATAGAGGGATTACTGTTGCTGCCCTCTGTTCCACTGGAACACAGACAGTTTGCAGGCTATGGTTAAACAGGGATCCAAGTAGGTCTGGCTAGGTCATGTTTTAAGTTGTTTAAAGGGCAACCTAGTAAGTTGTCTGGTCCCATTGATGCAGTGTTTTTGGCCTTGGAGAGCACAGAGATAACCTGCTCTCTTGAGATAATAGAGCTGAGGAATGGTGGCAGGTATACACTTTGAGGAATGACTGGAGGGGCCAGGGGTGTGAAGTTTGCTCCAAAACTGTCAGCTATCAGGTTTGGCTATTACTAGTGTGGGTGGTGTCAACCACGACCAGTTCAGTGCATAACTGGGTATTCCCCTTTAGATTTTGGACACAGTTAAAGAATGTCTTGTGGTTATCCTTAGCTAAGGAGGCTACATTTGCTTTGGAAGACTTGACAAGCTTTCTAATCTGTTTGTTTAACCTAGAGAGGGATTTCTTCTTCTGCTGAGCACCAGTTCTCTCTAGTTCTAGGACATTGGTTTCTTTCTCTTGCTAAATACCCTGTTTATATCAGGGGTCTAAACAGGGTGTTTTTTTTGGCAAGACCTTGTTTTAAAATGGTCAGGTACAGCTGATTCTATACAACTGCTTAAGTGGTTATACAGGGCACTGGTATACACCTCTGCATAGGAGTCCGTGTTACCTGCATTCAAGGGGGGCTTTGGAACTTCTTATACCATCACTTAAGAGGCAATTAGTCTCTGAAAGATTCTTAAATGTTTTTGAGCTTGATGTGGTATCTGGTTTTATAATTAAATAAAACAAGAATGAGTTATGGTCCGAGTTTACCAGGGATGACATCACATGGGGGGGAGGGGTTTGCAATAATACTCTGTTGTCCAGGACATTTCAGCCTCTTGTGGGTGTGCTGACTAGCTGCTGTAGAGCGTTTGCACTGACAAAGGCCAAGAACCTCTGAGGTATGCTTTTCCTGTTTCATGGTGGGACCTATAGCTAGCTATGATCTGGAGGGAGCTTTGCCTACAGTCAATGGACATAGAATAGCTCAAGGGATTTGTACCGTTTTACCATCTAAAGGTGCACTTACTGCACTTGCATATCCTTAATGAAGATGGATACACCTTCTCCTCTGTCTCTTTCAAGCTCAGTTTCAACATGAACATATGGAAGGCAATGCAGCCTTGCACAACTGGGGTGCTTTCCGCACCTTTGAACCATGTCTCAGTGACTTCACAGATGTCAGCATCTTCCAAAGCAGAGTGCTTCAAGGAAATGCAGGTTCTTGTTTAGACTCGTAGCATTAAGCAGCAGTACCTTGATTTTACCTAGAGAAAATATTGCTATGTTGGGAAGTTGGTTGCTATGACACTGCCTAAAAAAGGCACAATGGGGGTGGCTGATGTCTTTGCCAGTATCCAGAAGCCTAGAAGAGACCGGTGCAGACCACCTCTAGCAAAACAGCAGGACTTGTCCACCATGTCTTCCCAGACTGACAAATACCAGATCCCTTTGGAATGACACCAGAAGTTAAGCCAATTGTTGACGTCAATCATTTTTTGCTTGCATTGTGGCATCATCCTTTGAGAAGGCAGAATGCTGCCTAAGGTTAGTGTTACAACTACCTGTGACACAATCGGAGCGGTCAGCCATCTCTCTCTTCATACAGTCCAATAAGGCACATCTCAAGTCACTCACCCCCCACATGGGCTATGCCGGAGTAATACCACTACTTGTGGTTGAATGACTTGAGTGCTTCAAGTGCCTTGACGAATCCTGGCACCTGACAGTCAGCTAACTGTAACCTGCTCCTTATCATCCCAATCTTTTCTAACCTCATCTGATCAATACAGTACAATATTGTATATGCCCTTCTAATTATCCCCTTTTCAACAGCGGTTTCTGATGCAGAATAAACTAAACATTCTACCAGAGAATATTCCCCTATCCCGTTCTCTTTGCCTAAACTCTGACATCAATCCCTGACAGGAAAGGTAGTTCTCCAGTTTGCAATCCAAATGTTTTCTTGGTGTCTTTCCACTCTATTACCTCTCTCTCTCTCATTACTTGTTCCCAATAACTTGGTTCCTTTCCCAATTTTCTCCAGTAATCTCCAGCCCCTCTTGCCTATTCTCTGGAAACCTAACTGCAGTCATCCCTATCAGCAGAATCTCCTTTCTCCATTCTTGTACTGGCTTTGTTCTTTCAATATTTTATGCTACTTTATAAAGACGTTATGTACTCACCATAACGTTCCATGTTTGTAGTCCATCTCGCCCTTCATTCTTACATATGGGTTCGGAGCCAATCCTCGGCTCCGACTCGGCCTATTACAAAGCTCAAAGTCTTCTAGTTGGCTCGGGGCTAGGTAGATATCCCATGGTTCACCAGTATAATCCCCAGATCTTGTTTGCTGCTAAACTATAGAAAGACAGGAACAAAAACTATCCAGAAAGAGCAATAATAAAAGGTCTACATCTGTTATGGAAATTTTTTCCGTCTCCAGATCCTTCCAGGATGGCGGTAGGAGGGTGGGTTCATAAGAATGAAGGGCAAGATGGACTAGAAACATGGAATGTTATGGTGAGTACATAACTTCCTTATGTTCTGTAGTCCTATCTTGCCTTCATTCGTACATATGGGACAGCGTCCCTAGCTCCTTATTCTTGGGTGGCTCACAGAAAAATACTCCTGAGTACTGCGGAACCAAAGGAGGCTCTACCCCTAGAGGTCAAGTCCAATTTGTAATGAGTAATAAAGGTGTGAGGGGTAGCCCAGGTTGCTGCGGCACAAATATCAATTTGAACCCTGGCTTGAAAGGCTGCAGAAGTAGACTGAGATCTTATAGAATGAGCTTAACTCTTGAAGAGTAAAGGCTTTCCATCAGAAGAATAAATGTAGGATATACAACTGGAAATCCAATTTGAAAGGGTCACTTTGGAAACTGGGAGACCTAATCTGGAGTCAGAGAAGGATACAAACAATTGGTCTGACTTCCTGAATTCCTTGGTCCAGTGTAGACAGAACCATAATTGTTTGTGAACATCTAACTGATGAAATCTGTATTCTGCTGCGTTGGAATGACTAGGAAAGAACACCGGCAGCTCTATAGTTTGGTTCAAGTTATTATGAGAGCACACCTTAGGGATGAAAGATGAATTTGTACGAAGAGATACTCTATCTTTGTGGAAAATCAAATAAGGGGGCTTAACAGACGGTGCTTGTAACTCTGATACTCATCTAGCAGATGCGATGGCCACGAGAAACTAAGTCTTCCAAGACAGAAACTTCAATGAACACGAATGAGCAGGTTTCAAAGGGTGGAGACGTTAATTTGGATAGGACGAAGTTTGATCCCATGAAGCTACCGGTTCCTGAAAGTGAGGTCTCAGCAAAAGTAGCACCTTTAATGAAAGGATTTACACAATCTGTGTGACATCAGATTAGACTCATGTTGACCCAAATGAAAATTTGATACTGCTGCCAACTGAACCCTAATTGTGGCAGCAGCAGAACCCTGGTGAAAAAGTTCAGAGAAAAATTCTAAAACCACTGAAATGGATGTGGTGTAAGGGTCAACTTTCCTTTCCTCAGCCCAGATAGAAAACCTTCTCCATTTGCTAGTGTATAACTTTCTAGTGGAGGGTTTGTGAGAAGATGTGAGAATGTGGGTCACAGCGGGTGAAAAATCATGAAGTCTGACTAGGGATGGAACTGGAGCGGCCAAGCTGTCAAATTGAGGCCAGTAAGGAGTGATGAGAATCAATTTGCTTCCCCAACAGTTTCGCTTTCTGAATCACCTTGGATATGAGAGGAAAGGGGGGAAAGGCATAAAGGAGACCCAGGGGCCAATCGTGAACAAGCACGTCTCTCGGTGACTCCCCTGGAGGGGGGGAGGGATAAGGGAAAAGTAGCTGCAGCATCTGGAGTTGATCAGACTGGAGAAAAAAATCACAAGGCTGTCCCCACTTGCGGAAAATCTGTTCTGCTATTTCCTGCTTCAGAGACCACTCATGAGGCATCAAGATTGACCAGCTGAGTTTGTCGACTATCACGCTGGTTGTCCCTGGGATGTGCGTTGCCACTAGAAAGCACTGGGAAGATATCGCTCATTTCCAAACACGAATAGCCTCTCAACAAAGGGGGTAAGATCTCGTTCTGCCTTGTTTGTTGAGATACCATACTACTGACATGTTCTCTGACTATACTGCTATCGTCCCAAGAGGAAGATGGTCTTGGAGTGCTTGCAACGGCAGAAGCATCGCCCTCATCTCTAGAACATTGATATGCAGGTGAGCCTCGTGACCTTGCCATGTGCCTTGGACAGTCCTGCCTAGATAATGCCCCCCCCCACCCTGTGAGGCATCCGTGGTCACAGTAGCAATGGGTTGGGGAGAAAGGAATGGGGTGCCTATCATTAACTGGTTGGGTTGGATCCACCAACGGAAGTATATTTTTGCAGGACTCTGTTAAAATGATGTGGAGGGATAGAGGTAGTTGTTGAAAGGACCACTGGGACGATAGGAGCCATTGAAGAATCTGCATGTGCAATTTGGCAAGAGGGACTTAGCAATACGGTGGAAGCCATGGTCCCTAAGAGTTTCAGCAATGTCTTTGCCTTGACATTCCAGAGAGGGAGTAGATGAAGGACTTGCTGTATGAGGTTCGGTGCTCTTTCTGCTGGAAGATGAGCTAACATGGCGACTGTGTCTATTTCTGCGCCTATAAAAGTCATGAAATCGAGAGGGCGATAAGGCAGACTTTTCCCAATTTACAGTAATCCCCAAATGGGCACAAAGTTGGATAGTGGAGTCTCTGGTTTGAAGAAGTAGATGCCTGGTGGAGGCGGTCAGGAGCCAGTTGTCCAGGTACGGAAACACTTGGAATCCTAGATGTCTCAGGTGAGCTGTGACTACTGCCATACAAGCGTAGATGGTTACTCAATGCTCTGTCCATCTTTATGTGGTAGTACGCATCTTGGAGGTCTACTGAGCACATCCAAGTGTCTTTCCCTAACAGAAGGAGTAGAGACTGCAGTGTCACCATCCGGAAAGTACAGTTGTGTACACCTACCATAAATGTAGATGTTCGAGTGTCTTCACTGTTGCAGTCATAACTGTAGGGTGTTCCTGCCGGCAGGCAGCCCCAGGTCGGCCAGAATTCCAAAGTCTGGGTCCGGCGTCGGCTGTACCAGCAAGTACCCTGACGTCAGAACGCAGAGGTATAAAGCTGACAGCAGACGCCATCTTCTCCAGCCTTTCTTGCCCCAGTATCAGAAGTCCCCCAAAATAACCAAAAGGTGTCCAAAAAGGAAACACAAATACACCACAAAAGAAGAGGAAGATAGAACAAGCAAAAAATAAGAGGGGATTGGTGGGAGGGAAACACTGACTGCAACAGTGAAGACACTCGAACATCTACATTTATGTAGCTGTGATGAGGGAGGAGGTTATGCAGAAAAAGGGGCAGCCAGAAGACCCTGCAAGACAGCAGAGGCAAAACCTGCCCTAGACTTAGAATACAGAGGGAGATTATAGTGCTTAGAAAAAGTATGCACTGAACTCCAAGTGCCAGCTTCCAAAATGTCCTTGGTAGAAGCTCCTCTGAGAAAAGCTGCTGAAGTGGCAGCTGCTCTAGTAGAATGACTTCTAACAGTACCTGGAATCTGCTTCCCAAAGTGAGAGTAACAAAACCTTACCCCATGAGCAATCCATTTGGAAATAGTTTGTTTAGAAATAGCCTTGCCTAGAGAACTGGAGGCATAAGAGCTAAGCAACTGATCAGATTTTCTGAAATCTTTAGTTCTGTCCAGGTAAAACCGTAGTTGTCTGTGTACGTCCAATGAATGTAAAATCCTTTCCCCTTCGTTTTGAGGATTTGGAAAGAAAGTAGGAAGGTGAATAGTCTGATTTAAAGCCACTTTAGAAATCACCTTAGGCATAAATGTAGGATTGGTCCTTAAGGCAACTCTGTCTTGGTGGAAAATAAGGTATGGTTCCACAGCCATGAGAGCTTGCAACTCTGACACCCTTCTGGCAGAAGTCAAAGCTAATAAAATTGCTGTCTTCCAGGATAAGAACTTGATATCCGAAGCAGCAGCAGGCTCAAAGGGAGGTAAAGTAAGTTTTTCCAAAACATAATTAAGATCCCAAGCAGGAACAGGAGGAGTTCTGGGAGGTCTTAAATTCTTAGCCCCTCTCAAGAATTGTCTCACCAGCTGGTGAGAGAGGATGGGGGGATCAGTGTTGTAATGAGCCGAGATAGCAGAAGCATGGATTTTAATGGAAGAAAAGGAGAGGCCTTTAAGCAAAAGGTCTGAGAGGTAAAGTAAAATGGACGAAATGTCAGGCAAGAGAGGAACAGAACCTCGATCCCGCATCCAGATACAAAATCTTTTCCATTCAGAAGCATAAGATTTTCTAGTGCTAGGGCGCCTAGCTTCTAAGAGAACATCCACAACTTGTTTGGGAAAAGCAGAAGGAATCAAAGGCCCTTGAAGAGCCAAGCTGCCAGGCAAAGAGTCTTGATTTGAGAGTGTAGCATCTGACCCTGATGCTGGGACAGAAGAGAAGGAAACAGAGGCAGAATCCATGGAGGTTCCAAGAACAGGCGTCTTAAAGTTGGATACCAAAACTGCCGAGGCCAATTTGGAGCTATCAAAATGATAATCTTGGGTTTGTCCTGTTTTATTTTCAGTAACACCAGAGGCAGAAGAGGAAGAGGAGGGAAGGCATATCCCGAAAGATTCCTCCAGCTGAAAGACAGGGCATCCACTTTCCAAGCTGTTTTGTGGAAGGACCTGGTGCAAAAGAGAGGCAGCTGATGATTGAGATGGGATGCAAACAGATCTATCCGAGGGCAACCCCAAACTGCCGTAATCCTGCTGAATAAGTTGGGGTCCAGCATCCATTCGTGAGGATCCAAAAGATTTCTGCTTAGACTGTCTGCTAAGAGATTCTGTTTTCCTGGAATGAATTGAGCTTGAATATGCAGATTCAGATTTAGAGCTGTGTCCCATAAACTCATGGCTAGTCTGCAAAGGGGGTATGAGTGAGAGCCCCCCTGCTTGTTTATGTACCACATGACTGTGGTATTGTCTGTGCGAATCAGAAGATGTCCTGGTTGCAAAAGATTCTGGAAGGCTAGAAGAGCATTTTGGACTGCCAACATTTCCTTCAAGTTGATGTGCCAGGGAAGATGCTTCTTTGTCCAATAGCCCTGCTGACAATTGTTTAGGTAATGAGCTCCCCAAGCATAATCCGAGGCGTCTGTGGTTACGATCTGAGCAGGATGAGGTAGACGAAAGGGATTCCCTTCGTTTAAAGCACAAGCCCTGGACCACCAGGGGAACTCTTTTTGGAGGCAGGGAATCGGAGGCATCATTGTTTCCAGGCTGTGGTAATGCTGAGACCATACACTCTTTAGGTACCATTGAAGTTTTCTCATATGAAGCCTTGCATTTGGGATCAACAGGATGCAAGAAGCCATGTAGCCCAATGCCTGCAGGAATTTCCTTGCAGTGAGCTGAGTTAAAGTAGCCAAGGTCTTGAAAATTGATGCCAGCTGTACTTGCTTTTCTGGAGTAAGGAAGGCCCTTTGTAAGCTTGTGTTTAGAAGAGCTCCCAAAAAGATCATTTGTTGAGAGAGGATCAAATGTGACTTTTTTGTGTTCACTGAAAATCCCAGTAGTAGGAGAAGACGCTGAACAAACTGCAGATGTTGAAGTAAAAGATCCTTGCTGTCCGCCTGAATAAGGCAGTCATCCAGATAGGGGTAAATTTGAATCCCTTGGAGTCTGCAATAAGCTACTACTGGAGCCAGACACTTGGTAAAGACTCTGGGCACAGTAGATAAGCCAAAGGGCAGTACAGAGAATTGAAAGTGTCTCGAACCTGCCTTGAATCTGAGGTATTTTCTGCGTTCCTGTCTGATGGGAATGTGTAAATAAGGCTTCCTTCAAGTCCAATGTCACCATCCAAGCATCCTGGGAGAGCATGGGAAGAAGTTGTTGTAGAGTAAGCATCTTGAATTTTGGAATCTCCAGAAAGGTATTTAATGCTGAGAGGTCCAGAATAGATCTCCATGAGTTTTGTTTCCTTGGGACCAGAAATAGTCGAGTAAAAACCTTTTCCCATCTCTGGAAGTGGAACAGGTTCTATGGCTCTCATGGCCAATAAAGTGTCCACTTGATTTAAGGCCTCTGACCATTGATGTTTTGGCAGATCCAGCCAACCCGAAGACCTTGGCAGAGTATGAAAGTGGAATTTGTAGCCTCTTAAAATCATGTCTAAAACCCATTTGTCCTGGGTAATACGAGTCCAATTTTGGTAGAAAAGAGAAAGTTTTCCTCCGAGGGGGGCTTCCAGGCAAGGAGGACCTGTAGCCCAACTGAGAGAGTCATTGGGTCTGCTTCTTTTGTGATTCAGGTCTGTCTTCTCCCCTTCTAGGTGAAGAAGCAGTCCATTGTCTGGACCTGTAAGAGGCCTGAGCCTGCGCCCGACCTCTCGAGCGTCTATATCTTCCCCTTTGAAGCCTGTCAGACGTGGGAAAGGACCAATTTTTGGAGGGCCAATTTCTAGAAAATCTAGGAGGCTGAACTTGTAAAAAATCTTTAACAGTCTGCATAGATTTTGCTTTTTCTTCCATCTTTTTAATAACCTCCTCAGCCTTGGATCCAAATAAAACATCATACTGAACAGGGGCATCTAACAGTTTAGCCTTAACCTGCTCAGGTAAATTCTGCTAACGAAGCCAAGCATGTCTCCTGATAACAGTACCAGAGGCTGCGGCCCTGCAAGAAGCTTCCAAGGCATCAAAACCACAATGTAAACTATGTTTGCTAACTTGTTCAGTTGCATGCAATACCATCCTGTAATTCCTTGTCCTCTGCACATGCAGGAAAGGTAGAGAGCCTTTGCTTTAAAACAGACAAAAGAAATTGCTGATACTTGAACATGTGAAACTGGCAATTTAAAGCTCTAATAGAAAGAGTAGCAGAAGTGTAAACCTTTTTGCCCCACCTGTCCAAGGCACGAGAATCCTTTTCAGAGGGAATAGGATTTTTAGATGAAACGGCCTTAGCAGCCCTAGAACCCTGAGAAATGGTTTCAGGATCAGCAGAAGGGTTCTTAAATAAGAATTGATGGGAGTCAGGGACTCTGTAAAATCTATCAGGCTTAGAAGGAGCAGGCGGTAAGAAATCAGGATTCAGGTTAGCTTCAGAAAAAGCATCATCCACAATATCAAGTACAGGAGGAATAGCCAAAGGTCTGTGTTGAGGGAGAAAGGAGAAATTCCCTAAGTCACTTCTTGGAAGCAGAATAATCCTGACCTTCCCAATGAAAATGCTCCCTCATCTCATGTAAGGTTTCCCCAAAAGAGAAATCTTCAGGGGGGGAAGCAGAGGGAATAGAGTCCTCTGCATCAGAATCCTCATAAGGAGGAAAAGAATAATCCTGGTCAGAGGAAGAGACAGAAGACACAGAAGCCTGATCAGATGAATCATAAGGAATATCATGTCTAGGCCTTTTTTCTGGAGGAGGGTGAGAACCCCTAATCATTGTAAGTAAATCTTCAGCCATCCGTAGTAATTGCTTCTGGGACTTGGGAGCTGTATCCAAGGAAGCTTGAGAAGAAACCCTTGGTTTAACAGGAGTCTTTGACTTTGCCTTTGTCTTTGTAGAAATAGTGATATGAGAAGGCCTAAAAACCCCCTCAGAAGCCGGTACCTGCACAGCGGTTCCGGACCAATCTGAAGGAGCGATGTCCGAAGGTCCTGCAGCAGATAAAATACTAGGCCTAGAAGGCTCCCCATGGGAGTCCGTGTTGGCCATCAGTTCCGAAGTGGTGGACGACAGGGGCTGCAAAAGCGCCTCACTGACGACCGCCGAACCCGAAGCTGGCTCCGGCTGCAAAGTATCTTGTTTGGACCTCGGAGGCCTATCCTTGTCCTTGCGTTTCTTTTGAATTCCGGTTGATAGTAAAGTATCCGACGACATCCTATAATTGAATCGTCTACCGAAATAATTCAAGGCCCAATCGTACCTACGCTTGACAGGGCGAGAATTAAACCGGGCACAGAACCGACAGCAAGAACCGTCGTGGTCAGGGCCTAAGCAAGGTAGACAGTAAGAGTGGAAATCTTTATGAGGTATTTGTTTTCCGCATGATATACAATTATTAACTTTTTCTGACATCGGAGGAGCAAGAAAAAAGTTTCCCCAACAGGGTACTTAGCTTGAGAAGAGAAGTAGAAAACTTCGGACCGACGACAATCAAAGCACGTTGTCCTGAATGCGCCAACCAACGACTTGCGAGCTGCTTTCCACCGCACGGCAAGAAAGACTGGAGAAGATGGCATCGGCTGTCAGCTTTATACCTCTGCGTTCTCACATCAGGGTACTTGCTGGTACAGCCGATGCCGGACCCAGACTTTGGAATTCTGGCCGACCTGGGGCTGCCTGCCGGCAGGAACACCCTACAGTTATGACTGCAATAGTGAAACACGAAGAACATCTGTCCTTTACAGATTCGTTTAATTTGCTGAGGTCCACGATGGGCCTCCAGTCCCCTGTACATTTTGGCACTAAAAAGAATCTGGAGTAAGTTCCAAATCTTACCTGGTCTGCAGGGACAGTTTGGATGACTCTGTTTGCGAGCAACTTGTTCACTTCTACAGTTGCTTGATCCCTGTGATTGGGTGGAGCATCCAGGATCCTCTTGGGAACATGAGGTGGAAGAGAAAAGGGTATGGAATAACCTCTGGTGATAATTCTTTGTACCCATTTGTCCCAGGTGATGCTTAGCCAGTCTACAGGATACAAAGAAATGTGACCCCCGACTGGCACCAGAGAAGCACAGCCGGGCCCCACATCAGGAGTGCTGTTAGGGTCGGCCTCAAAATGAATCGTGGCCTCCATGGTTTTGCGGCCCGCCTCTGCCTCTAGGACATCTACCATTTGCTCGTCCTCTGCCTCTGAAGGAGTTGTCACCCTGTGCATCCGGGAAAACCCTCTCGGACTTCTTGAACCACAACTTACCACCTCTCTGACCCTTGGGGTATGGTCTAGAGGGGATGGTAAAATGTACTCCCACGGCAGACAGACAGTGTTTCCCTTCTTGCTCGCACCTGGTGAGTGTGTCTTTTACCTTGGGTCCAAACAAGGAAGAACTGTCAAAGGGGGCACTGGTAAAGGTAGACTTGAACGGCTTCGCAAAATTACACAAGCGCATCCAGGAGTGCCTCCTAAGAGAAACTCCTGAACCCGCTGCTCTGCTCGCTCCATCGGCTGCATAAGAAATCAACTTCATAGAGGAGTTAACAATGGAATTCAAAGTGGACAACTGAGCAGATACCTTATCAGGGACTCCTTCAGTAGATGTACCTTGTAGAGTCCCTCCCAAATCCTTAAGGAGCTCTCGCTGAAGCCTTGTAAAATGTGTTGGGTAGTTCAGCGATCTGAGAGTGAAAGCTGCTGATGAAAAGATACGCTTCTCGTATCTGTCCATCGTTCCAGACTCCTTGTTCGGCGGATAGAAAGATGAAGAAGTCTCCGCTAATTCCTTCTTAGTGGCCGCCACCACCATGGCATCTACAGGAACACCCTTTGACAAAAATTCCTTCTCCTTGGGGGCTGAAAAAAATTTATTAGGTCTCCTGGGGACTGGTTCCACGGCATCAGGAGTCTCCCACACCTTTCGACTAACAAGGTCTAGAAGTTTATCGAAAGGTGGATACACCCAAGAGGCTGAAGGTAGAGAACCAAAAGCCTTCAGGTTCACCAACTCCTCAGAAGGGGTAACAGTGGGCCAGTCACACCTCTGCTTAAGGATCTCTAAGATGTCAACAAAGAAGACATCATCAGAGGATGACTTGGGGGACCCTTCTGACTCCTAGAGGTCTGTGTCGGAGGTAAGAGACTCATCCTGGGCGTCTACATGCTTCCTCTTACATGTCCTCTTCCTAGGGGGCTCCTCAGAGGGATATATTCCAGTGAGGTCTCTGAAGAGTGGGGGCCACCCGCCGGGGGGCTCCTAAGGCTGCGGGTCTCTGCTGTCGAGAGACAGAGTAGGTTCTGAGACGGAGGTCGGTGCCCAACGGGGAAAAGTGTCAGTACCCCTGGGTGGAGCTGATGAGTGGGATAGCACACTCCGCATCATCTCAAAGGCAGACCATCTCCAGTTCCGAAGACCTCCTCGGCTCAGAGATAGATGTAGGATCCGAGCTCACCCTAGTCAATGCACCGAGAGGGAGACTCTGAACCGAAGAAGTCTGGGTCCAAGTGTCCCTGTCGGGGCCGACTGGGGAACTTCGGCTCCCAGACACCCTGGACGGCACCGAATGTGTCGGAGTGGAAATCAGCTACGAGAACAGCCTCGGGGGGAGCTGAAACCGAGGGTTCCACAACCAGCGGTACCAAACACTCCGGCTCCGAAAGCCCAGCATGGCTCGGAGGAACCACCACAGCAGAGGAAATGGACTCAAGTGGCTCCGGAACTGACTGGGTCGGAGCCAACATCATTTTTGGCAAGGTAGATGACTTCAGGAGTCTCAGCACTACTCTCTCCACATCATCTTCTGATAGGCTCCTGGAAGACAGTGTGGGAGATCTGGACCTCTGTAAGATAGCAGAACATAAAGTTGGGGAGACCAGCAATATATCTCTGGACTGGCTCCGATGTTTGCTATCAGTAGTCGGCTCCAAAATGCATGGGACCGACACTGGAGTCCTAGTATCAATGGCCTCGATCGGTTCCAAGATCAGTGGAGTCTAGGAGGGAGAAGTCTTGTCTGGTTTAGAAAGTTCAGGAGGTGGTTCCGAAACACTGGATGGCGCCGGGGAATGCCTCTTGGAAGGTTTAGCCTTGTCTTTTTTAGATGCAGGAGATTTGGAGGAAGAAGATGAACTGGCTAAGTCTTCCTCGAAAGAAGGCTTGAGGAGACCTTTTAATATTAGTTTATTCTTCCGCTCCTGTAAGACCCTGGAAATAAAGGAATGGCAAAACAAACAAGCTTCTTGCAGATAGATGGCTCCTTGGCAATGCGCACAATTACTGTGGCCATCGGTAATTGACATTTTCTGAGAGCATTTAACACATTTCTTAAACCCGAGGGTTTATGAGCTTTTGCCCCTTTACACATGGTACTGGAGAAGCAGCAAAACTGACACAACCCAAACACGAGGACTAGGTCCTCTAACTTAAACAGGCCTAGCCCTTACCACACTAACACTCGCACACCATGAGGACTTGGCCCTCTAACTCAAATGGGTCTAGCCGTGGGCAGAGAAAGAGAGTAAATAGGTCCTCTAACTTAAACGGACCTAGAAAAGAGAAGACTAAAGGTCAGAAACTACCAAATATACTGCACACACACAAAGTATGAACCAGAAACTGTCCAACTGTCTAAGAGGAAACTATACTCAAATTCTACGTCGTAGAACAAAAAAAGGGTCAGAAATATCAAAGAACCATTGTCAACTAAATAGCTAAATATCCAACGAATATCTAGGCGGAAAAGGTCTAATGCTAACTCTCTAATATTAATAAACACCGCACACTAATAAACACTGTACACGGAAAAGGTTAAAATGAGAGCAAACACGCACCTTAATGTTGTTTGTCTTTTCGGCTTTTCCCGGTTAGGGGTCGCCACAGCAGAACTCCGGTCTGCTAATGATTGGCAGTAGATTTTTATGGTGCAGAGTTGCCAGCCTAACGCCCAACCTTCAGCGAAGGCACGCCTATTCACGCATGTCTTTCGGAGGCCACTCTACTGCGGGGAGGACATGCAGACTCCACACAGAAGGGACTCCAGCCGAGAATCGAACAGGAGAACCTCTTGCTGTGAGGCAACAACGCTACCACTGCACCACCGCGGATTAAACGCTCACCTTAATAGTAAGCACTAATATCCAAGTAATAACTATTAAACTACCAAACTCTCTACACTAATAAGCACAGCAAATAACAAGGAGCAAAAACGCCCATTAAATAGAAAAAACTGGCACACAATACCAAAGAGAACAAGGCCAATTGCCAACCAGTTCTCAACAATAGGTATCTAAAGTGAAAAAAGAAAACACTTCAGCAAGACAAACTACTCTAATGACTGATGAACACTAGCAAAAGCTATATAACTAGAAGGGTTAACCTGCAATATATTAAAAATAGCAAAACGTGTTAAACTTAGCCACTGCCAAGTAAAAGCACATCTAAACTAGTCGACGCGGCAAACGAGATCTGGCGATTATACTGGTGCACCATGGGATACCTACCTAACCACGAGCCAACTAGAAAGCTTTGAGCTTTGTAATAGTCCAAGTCGGAGCAGAGGATCGGCTCCGAACCCATATGTAAGAATGAAGGCGAGATAGGACTACAGAACATATAATATTCTGTATGGCTGTTATTCTCCTTGCAGATCTGCTTTCAAAATCTCACTCTCATTTTTTGAAAATCCCCCACTGCTTCATCATTATCCCTTTCCACTTTGAACTATATATTTCTGCTTATGCTACGTATAGGAACCTTAACTGTGTAGCTCTAAAATATCCCTTCAAATCAGGTAATCCTGCACCACCTTGTAGAAGTGGAAGGATCGACTTATCCCATTTGATCCTTGTCCTCACCCCCCCCCCCATATAAAATACTTGGGCTCTATTAATTACTGTCCACAACTTCTCTGGTTGATAAATGTCCAGCTTCCAATTTTTCAGTTTTTGTAATATCTTTTGTTTAGTCTCTTCCCAAAAATCCTTACTTGCCATAACAGAATCCTTTTTAACCCAACTCCTGAACACTTCATTTTATCACATCCCCAATTCATGTCTGGGTACACAGTTTACAACTATAGCCGTTGGTTTGTCTTCATTCATTTTATATCCCAAAAAGACCTAAAACTATCTCAGAATGCTCCATAACACTGAGATGCCCTTTTCTGGTTTTATCAGGTACTAAATAAAATCATCTGGAAATAAAGCCAACTTTTCTCGATTACCATACCAATTATATCCTTGGATTTCTGAGTCCCCATTTACTTTGTCAATGGCTCTAAATATAATGCAAACAACAAAGGGGAAAAAGTACACCCCCTGCCTGGTCCCTCTGTTCAAATGAGACTTATAAGAGAGGAACCCACCCAATATACATATATACATTATATATAGAGTGGATATAAAAAGTGTACACACCCCTGTTAAAATGCCAGGTTTTTGATATAAAAAATAAGACCACAATAAATGATTTAAAAACTTCTCCCACCTTTAATGTGACCTATAACCTGTACAATTCAATTGAAAAACAAATCTGTTAGGGGAAAAAATATAAAAAAATAAACTTACAATAAGACGGTTGCATAAGTGTGCACACCCTTAAACTAATACTTTGTTGAAGCACCTTTTGCTTTAATTACAGCATTCAGTCTTCTTGGGTGCACACTTGCCATCAATTAAAGAGATTCTGATTAACCCCAAATAAAGTTCACCTGTCCTAATAGGATTTTCCTGACATAGGTTCATAGGTTGGTACTAGGCTATCAGCCCTAGGGCTTATACAAGCCTAGCCATAACAATTCCCTGGCTGTTTCTTCCCACACTATTTACTTCCCTGGACCCCTGTCTAGCAGGACGACTGACGTGATTCCCTGGGGTGAATTTTCTTTCTCCCATCTCCCACATTTACACAGTTACCTGCTACAGCAAAAGCCATGGTTAGCAGAGAGCTTATAAAGCATCAAAAGGATCTCATTGTTGAAAGGCATCAGTCTGGAGAAGGGTACAAAAAAATTTTCACAGCATTGTATATACCACAGAACACAGTGAAGACAGTCAGCAAAAAGTGGAGAAAATATGGGACAACAGTGACTTTGCAAAGAACTGGACGTCTCACCAAAACTGATGAAAAGACAAGACAAAAACTGGTCAGGGAGGCTGCCAAGAGACCTACACAGCAACACTGAAGGAGCTGCAGGAATTTCTTGCAAGTACTGGTTGTGTACTACATGTGACAACCTCCCATATTCTCCATATGCCTGGACTATGGGGTAGGGTTGCAAGATGGAAGCCTTTTCTTACACAGAAAAAACATCCAGGCCTGGCTAAAATTTGCAAAACAATACATCAAGTCTCCCAAAAGCATGTGTGAAAATGTGATATGGTCTGATGAGACCAAGGTTGAACTTTTTGGCCACAATTCCAAAAGGTACATTTGGTGCAAAAACAAACCAAAAGAACACCATCTCCACGGTGAAGCATGGCGGTGGCAGTATCATGCTTTGGGGTTGCTTTTCTTCAGCTGGAACTGGGGCTTTAATCAAAGTGAAAGGAATTCCCAGTAAACAAATGCAATAAATAAATAAATAAATTCACCTTTCAACAGGACAATGACCCCAAGCATACATCTAAATCAACAAAGGAATGGCTTTACCAGAAAAAAAAAATAATTTTGGAATGGCCCAGCCAGAGCCCAGACCTAAATCCAATAAAAAATCTGTGGGGTGACCTGAACAGGACTGTGCACAAGAGATGGCCTCCCAATCGGACAGATTTGGAGCACTTTTGCAAGCAACAGTGGGCAAATATTGCCAAGTCAAGATGTGCCATGCTAACAGACTCCTACCCAAGAAGACAGGATGTTGTAATTAAATCAAAAGGTGCTTCAAGAAAGTACTAGTTTAAGGGTGTGCACACTTATCCAACCAGCTTATTGCATGTTTTTATTTTTTTTATATTTTTTCCCCTAACAGATTTGTTTGATTTTCAAATGAATTGTACAGGTTATAGGTCACATTAAAGGTGGGAAAAGTTTTTAAATGATTTATTGTGGTCTCACTTTTTATATCACAAATACTGGAATTTTAACAGGGGTATGTACACTTTTTATACCCACTGTATATATATATTCCGAATTAACATTGTAACTGCTTCAAGGAATGCAAATGCTTCCACTGCCCTACTCATGCAATCCCAGCTTACTCTGTTGAATGCCCACTAACATCAAGCTCCACCAACAATATTATTTCTTACATTCTCTGCCTCCCTCTGGACCATCACTGTTCTATTAATACAGTACCAGAGAACAAAAGTCCTTCCAGGAGGCAGACAACAGCAATTTCCAATGTAGTTCAAAGAATAATCCACAAAAACAGTCTTCAAAGACAGCTCCACAAGGAAAAACAGGAACATTCAATTCTGATAAAACACAGCACTGCTTTATTCGAACCAAACACACTGATCCACATCCACTTTGGCAACACATTTGCCATTCTTTCAGCCATTACAGACAAGCACTTGAAACCAAAAAGAATAAAATAAGAAACCTGCAGGCCACAAACTCCTACAGGTACAACAGCCAGTAAAATGTGCAGCAAAATGCAAAACAGTACAAAAATGGTGGATTAATGTTTTTGTTTATTAAATATAAACTGTTTCGGATAAAACCACATTGTTTTAACTCCAGCAGGGTATTAATGTAGAAGTAATGCCTGCTGAAAAACGAGTCCGCCATTTCACGGCAGCTTATCAAGCTGCCATGGAGCTCAGACTGAGGCAGTGGAATGGCCGCCATTATTTTACGCTCACTAAGCAGCATTTTTGCTGTTTAGCGTGTGTGTGTGTGTGTGTGTGTGTGTGTGTGTGTGTGTGTGTGTGTGTGTATATATATATATATATATATATATATATATATATATGCATGTCAGTGAAAATGAGTGAGCAAGACGTTATTTTACACTCGCTAAGCACTGCCTTTTGCTGTTTAGTGAGTGTAAAATAAAAAAATGAAAAAAAAAAAAGCAAAATACAGTGTGTGTGAGAGAGAGTATGTGTGTATCTGAGTAACAGAGAGAGAGCAATCGATCAAGCGAAACAGAAGAGCGTTTCTGTCTGCATGTGTGTGTGAATGCGTGCATGAAAGCAAAGGGTGTGTGTGTGTGTGTGTGTGTGTGTGTGCGTGAGACAGAGCGTGTGTGAGAGAGAAAAAGCAAGAGTGATGTGTGAGTGAATGCATGTATGTAAGCAGTGGAGACTGCCTGTGAAAGAGATCGAGAGAGAGACTGAATGTGTGCGTATGACACCAGCTGGAGACTGAGAGATTGAGAAAGAGGGCGAGACAGATCTTGTGTGAGTGAATGTGTGCAAGAAAGCAGAGGAGACCATGTATGTATGTGTGTGAATTCAGAAGACACTGTATGTGTGCATGGGAGAGAGAATGTGCCGTATGTACAATTGTTGTGTTTTGCTTATTTTTTAAGCACTGTATTTTTTTTTACATATATTTGATGCAAAATGCTTCCTCCAACACCATTAACATATATTGCAGCAAGTTTGAAACAGTAGACGGAGGAACTATTTTGCATTAAAAATGTATAAAAAAATAGTACTTAAAATAAATAAGCAAGTAAAACACAATTTTACAGAGAGCTCATTGTCTAAGCACAATAATGCCCTCCAGAGTGTGTGCTAATGTGTAATTAACGCCCTTGCAGGGTTGTAGAGGCCCTCCTCCTGTGGTGTCGGGCCTCATAACACCCCTGGGCAGGCGTTAATTACACATTAACACACACCCTTGTCAGGCATTATTCCCTGCTTAAATAGCAGCAGATAAAAGGTCACGACAGAAATCACAAAACAGAAATCACATGATCACCTGGTTGCCGAGCTCTAGCCAAAGCAAAAATTAATTGACAAAACACATTAAAACAGACAGAAACTTTAAATACTTCTTAAAATGAAAAAAACTGTAAGCTTTACAAAAGTAGTTTAATTTAAATGTTATTTAAATCTCACATTTCTTAACTTCAAATAGATTTCCATAAAATTTCCGAAATATCTCTAATGCCTCTACAGAATCTCTGGTTATTTTTCATGTTACACGTTCCCTAAGTTTAGCAACAACCACTTCTACTTTGTTGACTAAGTCACTGTGCTAAAAAAGCCTTTGTGCTCTGCAGTTGTCAAAAGAGTGAATAGCCATCTTTCTAAACTACTGCATATTATCCAGATGCTCCCTTATTTTCTCTAACACAATGCATTTGGCCTCCTCTCGTTCTAGGAGATTCCCCCTTATTCTGCAATACTTTAACCTTTATCAGCCCCTCCAAATTATTGTTGCTTCTTACCCATATCGCTCTCATTTCTACCCAATTTTAATCTCCACTTTCATTTTATCCCACTCACTAGGCAGAACTTAAGAAATTTCTGTCTTCCCAAACTCTCAACTAATTTCCACTGCCCATTCCTTACATTCATAGGAGGTTACTAGGCTATTGGCCCTGAAGCCCTTATAAGCTTTGCCAAGAGTTTAGCCCATGTATAGACAAATCAGCACCCAATGCACCTGTCCATCAGGGACATGGGTGGAATGTATTTTCTATTTCCCATCCAGTTATCTGGGATGCGCTTAAAAAGGGGTACTCCCTTTTTAACAGGTAGGTGTGTGTGTGTGGGTGGGGTGTCAGTACCTCATTTGTATTTCATTACCATGCATTTCTAACCTGAAACACTTAATGGATGCGGTATTGACGCTTTCAATTAAATGCACAGGTTTCTGTGAAATATAATTTCTATCTAGTCAAGCCCATTTAATGTACCTTGGAAATATGTAAATTCACTACTGAATTCATATCTTCCATACCAAATACTTTCATAAATTTCATCAGAATTCTTCCCTCTTTTGTTATACATCACCTTCTAGGTCCCTAGAGAGATCCTTACTGTTGCAAATCAAGTTCCAGTCCTCACCTATAAGGATCACTCCCTGTTGAAGGCCAGTTTCTCAGAAATTTTTCTTAAGCTCCATAACAGCACTTTTGGGTGTAATATAAACACATGCCAGCGTAATCTTCCTCCCTTGCCAAGAGTCACTTACTAGTACAAATCTACCATTACTATTTTTTTCCTCCTTCTACTTGCTATTGGAGCTCCTCTAGCAATTAATGTAAATATTCCCTTTTCCTTTGTCCCTGATACTGTGAATACCCCTTCCGAAATCCTGTTTACCAAATTCACCTGCACATTTCTTTCCAAGTGTGTTGCCTGCAGCATTGCTATTTGCACTCTGCATTTCTTAATACTTTTTCCTTTTTGTCTACACCTGGGAGGCCATTCATGTTTCAAAATATGTTTAGTGGAGCCATATGCTTTTTCCATCTATTATGTATGCAAACTTCTTCAAATCTCTATTTCCAGCTTTTGTGTGTCATACATCCACTAATGTTTGGCAAGCTGATCTTTTATACAGCTGTTATTTTTGTCCTCTCCCTTTGAACCTACAGACTGGATTATAAATTATTTAAAATGAAAAAATTGCAGCTTGAAAATGCCTACTTCCTGGAATCCATTAAGGTCCATAGGGTGCCCAAGGGCCTTAGGATGTGGCATTTCCCAAATGGAATGGAAAATAATTCAACTTTACATCAGGAGCTGCTGACTTTTTTTGACTGTATGCTGTGGGACTACATGGAGATTGTGATAAAACAACTCAAAAATTATAAAGAACTTGATGACGGAGGTGCAAGATATAGATAACACAATCACTAAAAATGCACAACTTGATACTTTAAAAGCTGAATATGTTTGGGTTTTTATAAGTACCGAGCATAAGCTTACAAACATCAGAAACACAAAAGCAAAAAAAAATGGTTAGGGTGGCATATCAGCACACACAGGCTTACCCACTCTCACCCAGTTCACAAAAAGGCTCTAGGAGATTTGGTCGGTATGACAATAATTATCGGCCTAACAATAATGATAATAGTAACAACCAGCCATGGAATACTATGAACAATAACATGAACAATAAATCAGCCCACTGAAAATGTCCCTTTAGTGAATCCCCCTTTTCGGAGATTGGAAAGAATAAGGGACAGATACTACATGAATAACCAATGGGGGAAATGAGAGAATGCACTTGTCTCTATACATGAACCAATGCAATACAACAGTTCGGACTCGGACCCAAACTCTCAACCAATCACAACACAACCAGAATAGGAGGAGGCATTAACAGGATTCTTGTACTACACTTCGTTATCTGACAAATGAAAAAGCTAGCGAAGTGAACATTTTGGTGACCGTGAGCATGGCAGGGGATTTTAAAAATGTATAATTATGCTGCTATTCCACTGGATATTGTGTGTGTGTGGAGTTATTTTTCAAAAGGTTTCGCGTTCGCCCCAGATAGCAGGCCTGTACTTACACAAACCAACAATGACCTCAAACTATCTGAGGAAGTTGAACTTCATTCATATTTACGTTTAATGATATGCCCGATGTTCTTCAGACATTAAGGTTGATCAGCACTTTCAATCCGCCCCTACAAACACTATTGGCTTTATATGAAAAGATCTGAGTTGGACCCAAGAAATAACTTGACCAACAATAGTAATACAGAGGTCTGCAAATTAATGGATTATGAGCAGGAATTACTGGCATACCTTAGGAGTCAGGGCATTTGTATTGTGACTATGGATAAGGGGGTGGATTGGTAATCAAAGGCACCGTGGATTACAAATGGAGGACTTCATCCATACTAGAAGGTGAGGCATATACAGCAGCAAACCTAAATGAACTGAATGTAGCATATAGTAGAATTAATGCACAAATTAATGTTTATTGAAAATTGTATCACTTGGGATGAATTCAATTTTTTAAATACCTTTACACCAAAAACTCTGACAATGCTCAGGGTTAAGAAGACCCATAAAAATGTTCAGGATCCTCCTATGCATCCAATTGTTGATGAAAGGGGATCCATAACCAGCACTAATACACACTTTGACATTAAACTGAAACATTTACTAAAGAATGAGGAAGGTTTGTGTAGAGATTCCTGACATTTTTTGTATAAAAATAAAAAAACAAACCATCTGGATTTTGACATTTATGATGCAATGATAACCATCGACATTAAGGACCTTTATATTGTAATTTCACATGAGGTTGGAATTTTGTGGTTTACGGAATACCTGGGTAGGAAAGGTTTGTGTCAGGATATTATTAACTTATATGACGAACTGATGGAACTCATTCTGAAAAACACCTTTACCTAGTTGGATGGTAAATATTTGGAGAAGGAGTGTGTTGCTATGGGGTTACTGGTAGGTTCCCTGTTTGCCATTATTATTCTGTAATAGGAACATAGGTATATCCACAACTCCATTTTCAAAACACATTTCAGGCTTTATTTACGCTTTCTGGATGACACTGTCTGGAAAAGTAAGGAATCTGACAGACTACTTTCTTTTCTTCACACTTACACTACCCTACCAAATTTTAGATGTTTTATTAATGAAGAATTTTAGCAGTAATCGAGATCTATCCATTAGATACAGAAAGCCAACCTATTGTAATAACCCGCTTCATTTTTACAGCTTGCAGCCATTTCATCAAAAAAGGCGGTGGGTCAAGGGCCAACAAGTTAGGACGTCCCATATGTTTATATTTTATAGAGAATTTGAGGAGGAATGTTGGAAAATGAAGCAGATGTTCATTAATAGGGGTTACCCTGAACCTCTTATTGACAAGATGGTACAGAAGGTCACCCACATAAGACGTGTACAAAACACTTCTTACCATTTCTTAATGGAGCAGCTGGGGTATACAATGACACTAATGAAGACAAAAGGAAAAACTAACAAGAATTATTCTGTATCCCTCATTACTGTTTTCCGCTGGGATGGTAATATCATAAGGGAAGTACTTTAAAAAAAAAAAAAAAAAAAATGTAATTTTAAGGGATGATACATCCAGAGATAAGGTGGGTGAAGCCCCTACTACATATAAAAGGAGTGTACTCAAGAATATATTTGAGGGTGAGGTTGCTATACAGTTAAGGAAAGTGGGTATGTTTAAATGTTGCAGGTGCATGTACTGCAAAAAAAAAAGAAGCTATGTACTCACCATAACGTTCCATGTTTGTAGTCCATCTCGCCCTTCATTCTTACATATGGGTTCGGAGCCAATCCTCAGCTCTGACTCGGCCAATTACAAAGCTCAAAGTCTCTTAGTTGGCTCGTGGCAAGGTAGGTAATGCCATAGCGAACTAGTAAGAATCCTCAGATCTTGTTTGCTGCCGATTATAAAAGTGATATAAAAGTTATCCACAAGGAACAACAAAGATGAAAGGTCTCCATCCTACCACAGGCAATACTATCCTGTCTCCAGATCCTCCAAGGGTGGGTTCGTAAGTATGAAGGGCGAGATGGACTACAAACATGGAACGTTATGGTGAGTACATAACTTCTTTATGTTCTGTAGTCCTATCGCGCGCCTTCATTCTTACATATTGGACAGCGTCCCTAACACGATTTTCTCGGGTGGCTCAAGGGAATATACTCCTAAGATCTGTGGAACCAAAGGAGGTTCTACCCCTTGAGGTCAAATCCAAATTGTAATGAGTAATAAAGGTATGAGGAGTAGCCCAAGTTGCTGCTGCACAAATACTGTCAATTGGGACTCTGACTTGAAAGGCAGCAGATGTGGATAGGGATCTGGTAGAATGAGCCTTAATTTTAAACGGAAGTTCTTTTCCATTGGAAGTGTAGATGAGAGATACAGCTGGAAATCCAATTAGATAGAGTTACCTTGGAGACTGGCAGACCTATCCTAGTTTCAAAAAAGGATACGAACAATTGGTCTGATTTTCTAAGTTCCTTGGTTCTATGTAGGTAGAACCGTAACTGTCTGTGAACATCAAGTTGATGAAATTTATATTCTGCACGGTCTGAATGAGTAAGAAAAAATACAGGCAGTTCGATAGTCTGGTTCAAAATTAGACTGAGCAAACTTTGAGGATGAAGGAAGGGTTTGTATGAAGGGAAACTCTCTCAAAGAAAAATCAAGTAAAGTGGTTTTGACTGACCGTGCTTGCAACTCTGACACCCTTCTAGCAGATGTAACAGCTACTAGAAAAATGGTCTTCCAAGACAGAAACTTCAGTTCACAAGAGTGCGCAGGTTCAAAAGTCGGGAAGTAAGTTTGGACAGAATGAAATTTATATCCTAAGGAGATACAGATTCCTGAAAGAAAGGCCTTAGCAAGGTAGTGCCCTTTAAGGAAAGTTTTACACAACCTGTGAGCCATCACATTAGGCTCATGTTGTCCCAAATGAAAATTGGATATCGCTGCCAGTTAAACTTTAATTGTAGCAACAACTGATCCCCGATGGAAAAGTTTGGTTAGGAATTCTAACACCAAGGGGATGAGGTGCTGTGTAAGGATCTACATTTTTCTCTTTTGCCCAGATAGAAAATCATCTCCATTTGCTAGCATACAATTTCCTCGTGGAAGGTTTCTGGAAGACGTGAGGATATGGGTCACTGCAAGTGAAAAATCATGAAGCCTGACTAGGGATGAAAGTGGAGCAGCCACGCTGTCAAGTTGAAAGTGTGGAGGCAGGGGTAAAGGGAACCAGACGTGTCAAGAGGTCTGGAACTGGGTCCAGAGTCCATGGATAGTCTAGGAGATGAGGACCGAGAAAGGAGAACCAAATCTGACGAGGCCAATAAGGAGTCATCAGAAAAATTTTGCTTCCAAAGGACTTTGCTTTCTGGATCACTTTCAATATGAGCGGAAAGGGTGGAAATGCATAAAGAAGTCCCAGAGGCCAATTGTGAACAAGTGAGTCTCTCGGTGACTCTCCCGGAGGGGGGATAAGGGAGATGTAGCTGCTGCATTGGGCGTTGATTAGACTGGCAAACAGATCACAGCAAGGTTGTCGCTATCTGCGGAAAATCTGTTTCACGACTTTCTGATTTAGACATCACTTGTGCGGCAACAAGATTGCCCTGCTGAGCTTGTCAGCTATCACATTGGTTGCCCTCAGGATATGCGTTGCTACTAGAAAGCGCTGGGAAGATATCTCCCACTGCCAAACACGAAGAACCTCTTGACATAGGGGGTAAGATCTGGTTCCTCCTTGCTTGTTTAGATACCATACCACTTGACATATTGTCCGACTGGATTGCTGTCATCCCTAGAGGAAGAAAGTCGTGAAGTGCTCACAACGCTAGTAGCACTGCTCTCATCTCTAGGAAACTGATATGTAAGTGAGCCTTATGATCTTGCCATGTGCCTTGGACAGTCCTGCCTAGATAATGTCCCCCCCCATCTGGGAGGCATCCATTGTCACAGTAGCAACAGGTTGGCGAGGAAGGAAGGGTGTTCCTGTTATCAGTTGATCGGGCTGAATCCACCAACGAAGGTACTTTTTGCAAGATTCTGTTATGAGAATATGACAGAGGTAGTTGTTGGAGACCACACTGGGAAAAAAGTAGCTACTGAAAGATTTGCATATGCAATCTGGCTAGTGGAACTAGAGTTATGGTAGAAGCCATGGTCCGTAAAAGTTTCAGCACAGTCTTGGCCTTGACTTTTTGTTGAGGAAGTAAGCTGTATACCTGTTGCCTGAGATTTTGAATTCTGCCTGCAGGAAGACGAGCCATCATGGCGACCATGTCTAATTCTGCACCTATAAAAGTCACAAATTGAGAGGGCGACAAGGCAGACTTTTCCCAATTTATCATAATTCCTAGCTGGGTGCAGAGCTGGATGGTTGAATCCCTGGCTTGCAGGAGTAGGTGCCTGGTGGTGGCGGTCAGAAGCCAGTCGTCCAGGTACAGAAACACTTGGAATTCAGGACGTCTCAAGTGACCAGTCACTATCACCATGCATTTGGTAAACACCCTGGGGGCTGTGGTGAGACCAAAGGGCAGAGCAAGAAATTGGTAATGACTGGCTCCCAGCTGGAAGCGTAGATGACTCCTGGATGCTCTGTCCATTTTGATGTGGTAGTACGCATCCTGGAAATCTATGGAGCACATACAAATGTCTTTCCCTAACAGAGGGTGTATAGACCGCAGGGTTACCATTCGGAACTTGGACTTCTTTACTGATTCATTTAATTTGCTGAGGTCCAAAATGGGCCTCCAGTCCCCTGTTCGTTTTGGTATTAAAAAGAATCTGGAGTAAGTTCCGAATCCTATCTGGTCTGCGGGGACAGTTTGGATGACTCTCTTTGAAAGCTACTTTTGAACCTCTATGGTTGCTTGATCCCTGTTATTGGGTGGAACATCTGGGATCTTCTTGGGAATGTGGAGTGGAAGAAAGAAGGGTATGGAGTATCCTCTGGTGATTATTCTTTGTACCCACTTGTCTTGGGTGATGTTGAGCCAGGCTTCTGGATGCAAAAATAGGAGACCCCAGACTGGCTCCAGAGAAGTGCAGCCGGGCCCCACATCAGGAGCGCTGATAGGGACGGCCACAAAAAGAATCGTGGCCACCCTGGTTTTGCGGACCCCCCCGCCTCTAGGGTGACGTCTACCACTAGCTCCTCCTCCCCTGCCTCTGAAGGAGGAATAACCCTGTGCGTACGAGAAAAGTCTCTGGGATTTCTTGAACCACAATTTCCCGCCTGTCTGACCCTTGGGGTATGATCTAGAAGGGACAATAAAATGTACTCCCATGGAAGAGAGAGTTTTCCCTTCCTGTTCGCACCTGGTGAGTATATCTTTTAACTTAGGTCCAAACAAAGAGGAACTGTCGAAGGGGGCGTTGGTAAAAGCAGATTTGAAGGGCTTCGCAAAATTACATAAGCACATCCAGGAGTGCCTCCTAAGGGAAACCCCTAAACTCACTGCCCTACTCGCTCCATCTGTTGCATAGGAAATCAGCCTCATGGAGGAGTTAATGCAGTTTAAGGTGGACAACTGAGCAGTAACTTTCTCAGGTACTCCTTTAGTTGCTGTACCTTGGACAGTATCTCCTAGCTCCTTTAGGAGCTCTCTTTGAAGCCTAGTAAAATGTGAGAGGAAATTCAGTGATCTGAGAGTAAAAGCCACTGAAGAGAAGATACGCTTCCGGTATCTATCCATCGTTCGAGACTCCTTGTTCGGTGGATGGACAGATGTAGAAGTGTCTTCAAAAACCAAACAAACTACTGAACTACAAAAATTCAAGGGGAACGAGCTGCTGGGCGTATGCCAAGTAGATAGCCAAGTAATAATCCACAGCTGAATGGCACTGTTAGGTGCTGAAAAAGCAACAATGGTTCGTACACTGTAACGTTAGAGCTTTTATTAACCACAAGCACTTTCGGAGAGAATCCTATCTCTCCTTCCTCAGACAAAAGTAAAAGTAAAACAATCAGTTGTAACAACGTGCTCCTTTAAACAGGATGCAGTCAACTAATTAACAAACAAGTTAACGATTTGACAGTTATCAGCTTGTGACTTTAAATACATACAAGACCAGCAATTCAAATGTTAAAAGCAAAACAGACCCCACTTTCAAAGATCCGACTGGTTTCACTATTTGGAACACCATCCTTCAGAAACCTTTTGTATAAAAATAATAATATATGTCAATACTGTATGTAAAATACTGCCACTCTTATATTGTGTAAAAACACTATCGTAAATTGTAAATTACATAGAAACCATAACTACATTTAAGGCTTATAACCTTAATGTTTACATATCACTCATTAGACAGACATTTAAAATAGTTGTTAAAATACAAGTACGAAACTCTCCCAACTAGTTTTCCAAATATTGGCACATATAAATTTAGAGTCTTAAACCCAAGCGTCTATACCTTATCTCATTTGCCAACTATTCTAAGAATACTCCAAAGGGAAAGAAAGGTGTTAATTCTTAAAATAAATAAAACCTATTTACTAAGCCAGTATATTTGAGCTAAATATATTTAAATATTTATAATAGCACTCATTGGCTCTTATTTTTTATTTAAGATAAATACGAACCACTGTACCCATATAACGTTGTACCATTATACTAAATGCCATGAAGGTTCGTCTCTACATTATTTATCGATTTATTTTATGCACAACTAAGTCCTATTGTCCTACCCTTGCTTTGTTTTATTTCTAAGGTTTTTGTATCTGTTGTTCAGCATAATGTTGTAAGGGACATAATGAAGTAACATGTTGTTGGTTTTTTGGAGAAGGATTTTTAAATCGATAAATAATGTAGAGACGAACCTTCATGGCATTAAGTATAATGGTACAACGTTATATGGGTACAGTGGTTCGTATTTATCTTAAATAAAAAATAAGAGCCAATGAGTGCTATTATAAATATTTAAATATATTTAGCTCAAATATACTGGCTTAGTAAATAGGTTTTATTTATTTTAAGAATTAACACCTTTCTTTCCCTTTGGAGTATTCTTAGAATAGTTGGCAAATGAGATAAGGTATAGACGCTTGGGTTTAAGACTCTAAATTTATATGTGCCAATATTTGGAAAACTAGTTGGGAGAGTTTCGTACTTGTATTTTAACAACTATTTTAAATGTCTGTCTAATGAGTGATATGTAAACATTAAGGTTATAAGCCTTAAATGTAGTTATGGTTTCTATGTAATTTACAATTTACGTATTAGTGTTTTTTACACAATATAAGAGTGGCGAGTATTTTACATACGAGTATTGACATATATTATTATTTTTTATACAAAAGGTTTCTGAAGGATGGTGTTCCAAATAGTGAAACCAGTCGGATCTTTGAAAGTGGGGGTCTGTTTTGCTTTTAACATTTGAATTGCTGGTCTTGTATGTATTTAAAGTCACAAGCTGATAACTGTCAAATCGTTAACTTGTTTGTTAATTAGTTGACTGCATCCTATTTAAAGGAGCACGTTGTTACAACTGATTGTTTTACTTTTACTTTTGTCTGAGGAAGGAGAGATAGGATTCTCTCCGAAAGTGCTTGTGGTTAATAAAAGCTCTAACGTTACAGTGTACGAACCATTGTTGCTTTTTCAGCACCTAACAGTGTCATTCAGCTGTGGATTATTACTTGGCTATCTACTTGGCATACGCCCAGCAGCTCGTTCCCCTTGAATTTTTGTAGTTCAGATGTAGAAGTGTCCACTAGTTCCTACTTTGTGGCTGCCACCACTACCATGGCATATACAGGCACACTTTTGGTCAGGAACTCTTTCTCTTTGGGGGCGGAGAGAAATTTGTTGGGACTTCTGGGGACTGGTTCCACTGCATCAGGAGTTTCCCCACACTTTCCGACTAACCAGGTCCAGGAGCTCATCAAAAGGTGGATACACCCAAGAGGGTATAGGTTGAGACCCAAAAGCCTTTAGGTACACTGACTCCTCACCAGAAGAGGTGACAGTGCGCCAGTCGCCACTCTGCTTCAGGATCTCCAAGATACTTGCAAAGGAGATATCATCAGAGGACGACCTAGGGGACCCTTGTGACTCCTCGAGGTCAGTGTCCAAGGTGGACTCATCCGGGGGAGTCTACATGCTTCCTCTTGCATGTCCTCTTCCGAGGGGGCTCCTCAGATGGGCATTCTGGGGAGGTCTTGGAAAACTGGGAGCTCCTGAGGCTGTGGGTTTCTGCTGCCGAGAGAGAGAGATGGTTCTGAGACAGAGGTCGGTGCTTGAGGGGGAAGAGTATTGGTACACTTGTGCGGAGCTGACGACCGAGACAGTATGCTCATCATCTCGAATGCAGATCTCTCTGTCTCGGAGAACAGCCCCGGTTCTGAGGAAATGGAGGTAGCCCTCTGCTCCAAAGCGATCGGCTCAGAGATGAATGTAGGGTCTGACATCAACTTAACTGACACATCGAGAGGTAAACTCGGCACCGAGGAAGTTCGGGTCCAAGCGTCCCTGTCGGGGCCAACTGGTGAGCTTCAGCTCCTAGACACCAAGGACAGTGCCTAAGGTGTCGGAGCAGAACTCTACTCCGAGCCGGACACAAGGGGTGCTAGAACTGAGGGTTCCACAACAAGTGGCACCAAAATCTTCAGCTCCGAAGGACCAACCCAACACAGCTTAGAGGAGGAACAGCAACAGGGAGAATAGTCTTAGATGGCTCCGGAACCGACTGGGTTGGAGTCAGCAACAATTTTGTTAAAGCAGATGATTTCAAAAGTCTAAGCATTACTCTCTCTACATCCTCTTCTGAAAGGCTCTTGGAGGATTTGGATGACAGGGTAGGCGACCTAGATCTCTAATATGGGAGATCGTAAAGTTGGGGAGACTGGCAAAAGCTCTCTAGACTGGCTCCGATGCAATTTCTCAGTGGTTGGCTCTGAAAGACATGGGTCCGACACTGCAGTGTCAACATCGATAACCTCGCCTGGCTCTGAGGACAGTGGAGCCGAAGAGGTAGAAGGCTTATCCAATTTTAATCCTTTCTGAGGTCCAGACAAAATAGTAGGTGCAGGAGAATGTCTATTTGCCGACTTGACCTTCTCTTTCTTTGAAGAGGGAGACTTGGAGGATGATGAAGAGCTGGCTAAATCTTCCTCAAAGGAAGGCTTAAGGAGACCTTTCAGTATTAATTTGTTCTTCCTTTCTTGGAGAACTCTGGAGCTGAAGGAGTGACAGAAAGAACAAGTTTCCCGTAGATGAATGGCTCCAAGGCAGTAAACGCAGTTACTATGGCCATCAGTGATTGACATTTTTTGGGAGCAGTTAAGGCACTTTTTAAAACCCGAAGGTTTATGATCTTTGGACTCCTTAGGCATGCTTAGTACAAACAGAACTCTATAAAGACAGAAGAGGAGACAAGGTCCTCTAACTTAAATGGGCCTTGCCCTATAAGAAAACTACACACAAAAAGACAGAGGACTAGGTCCTCTAACTTAAAAGGGCCTAGCCCCGCTAAGATAAACTCGCACACAGATGAGGGGGAAAAAAAAAAAAAAAAAAAGAGGACTAGGTCCTCTAAGTTAATCGGGCCTAGCCCTGTAGAAGGACAACACCAGAAAGTTTAATAAAGGATTAGGTCCTCTAACTTAAACGGACCTAGCTGCTAGGAAACAGGAAGGAACTAAGTCAGAAAAGTACCACAAAATGTAACATTTAAACAGGCTAAAAACTAGCCAATAATAGTAAACGACACTGCCCACAAAATCCTATTCTTTTGAAAAACTAGAAAACAAGGTCCTAACACAAACGTGGACCTACACTAATAGGAAACTTACACTAATAGGAAACTATCTCAAAAAACTAGCACACAGAAGGGATACCACTCAGAGAACAAAATACGGACCTAGACGGCCAACAAGTTATCAGCAATAATTACAGAAAATTTAGCAAAAACACACTACTATTTACTACCTATGATAATTATTACTAAAACTATGTAAACTAAGCTATATTAAAAGCAGAAATATCAATAAGAACTATAATAGTAATGAAAAATATCCAACTTAGCTACGGCCAAGCAAGAAGCACTTCTGAACTTGTAGAGGTGGCAAACGAGATCTGGGGATTCTTACTAGTGCACTATGGGATATCTACCTTACCATGAGCCAACTAAGAGACTTTGAGCTTTGTAATCAGCAGAGTCGGAGCCAAGGATCGGCTCCAAACCCATATGTAAGAATGAAGGTGAGATAGGACTACAGAAAAATTTATGGCAGATACATTTCACATAAAAAGGAAACAAATTAAGAGGTCTTTCAGGACGGATTGTGGTGATAGAGCAATAGTTTATCTGGCTTTATGCCAACAGTGCCAGAGCTTCTATATCGGCAAAACTGAAAGGAGGCTCCAGGAAAGAATATATGAACATCTGTATGACATGCGTAAACATAAAAGCCTGAACACACTGTATAAACATATACTGGAGCATATGTTTAGGTTTGTGGCTCTTGAAAAAATTAAACACGACCCGGGGGGGACCGGGGAAGGTACATTTGGAAATTACAGAAATCCACTGGCAGATCTTTTGGAATGCTTACTGCTGGCCAGGGCTCAATGAAGAAGCCAGCATAGTTCCAGTCTTAAAATTGAAGGCATTGTAAAGATGATCACAATTAAATACATTTAATAATAATGGGTTTAAATTTTATCTTATGAATTTTTAATATTTTAGCTGATCAGAATGGAATTAGTATGTTTTAAAGGAATCGTACATCCAAACTGTAATGTAACAGGTATGAAAAGTACATCAAGTAGCTGTAGCACAAATCTCATCAGTCAACTGGAACTTTACCCAAAAAAGCAATACAGGTTTGCCACCACTTGGCAGAATACGCATTGGTTTGCCAAGTAAGGCAAGTCTCATTTTTTCATAAACAAAGGCAATACAGTTGAAAAGCCACAAGGACATTACTTTAGGAACTCCTTGAAACAATTTAGCTTTAGAGAAGGCAAGGAGTAGTTTATAGTTTGATCAGACTGTTATCCCTTATCCTGTGCAAGTACACCCTGACTTGACACATGTCCATGAAATGTGAAGTATATTCCTCTTTGTTTGATAACTTTGGGAAAACACTGGAAGACTGAAGGGTTTGATTCAGATTTGCTTCAGACATCACCTTCAGAATGCAATGATGAATTGTTCTCAAAGGCACTCTTTACAAAAAAAAACAGATGAAGAGGTTTGCAGCACAGAGCCTGCAATTCAAGAGATTATCTTTACAGATGTGGCTGCTGCCAAAAAAAGTTTTCCAAGAAAGAATTTTCAGGTCTACTAAAGAAGCAGGTTTGGAGAGAGTTTTAGAGCATGTAGCATGATAATGTCCAAAGGAGAGACTGGATCCCTGACAGGAGGTCTTAAAGGAAAGATGGATGTCCAATTATTTCCCTCATGAAAATTGGAAATAGTTGTTGACTGCACTTTATTCCATTTTCTGCTGTCAGTTTTTCAATTTTGCCAAGAAAACCAAATCGATGGAAGAGGGGCTGAGAAGGTATCTAAACCTCTGGGACAAGACCATACGGTAAATCTTTTCCATTTGCTAAGGTAAACTTTGCTGGTATTTCTGTGTGAAGATAACATTTGAACTACAGCAACATATAGCCTGGCATCCCTGGCCACCATTAAAATTGGAGAAACCATGTGGTCAGTTTTAGGGTTTTTACGTTTTGGTGAGGCAGACCTGATGGATAACAGGAGGTCTGGACTAGGGACTAGCTCTTAAGGTGGATGAACTAGATGAGGCCAGAGAAAGGGGAACCAAACTTGCCAGGGCCAAAAAGGAGTAATGATGATCACTTTGGCCTTGCACCTTCTGACTTTCTGAAGAAACTACCATCAGGGAAAATGGTGGAAAAGCATAAAGGAGATAGATGAAATTGTGGTCTAGAGTCTCTCTCTGCCCCAATTCCTACACAGGGACAGATGTTAAGTAACTGATGCACTTGTGTAGGTATGAAGCAAAAAGATTGCGGCAAGCTTGGTTCCACAGGTAAATCAGTGTTGCAACAGTCTGAGGGATCGCTCGTGGGGCAAAAGTTCTACTTAGTTTATCCACCAGAAATTTGGATATCTCTGGGATCTGTGTTGCTGTTAGGAAGTGACAGGAAGACATTATCTACTGCCACACACTCATGGTTTCCCGGCACAGAGGAGATGAACAGTTTCCTCCCTGCTTGTTGATGTACCAGACTACAACCATGATTATCAGTTGGGATGGAGTACACACCATCTAGGTGCGAGTCAAGAAAGGCTTGCAACACCAGAAGGACTGCCCTCATCTCAAGACAATGAGAAGACTGGCCTCTGTCATCGACCAATGACCTTGAACAGTCCTCCCTTCAAAATGCCACCCAACTACCACATCAGAAGGGAAGCATCTGTGGTAATAGCGGCTACCAGAGGTGGTGAGGATAATTGTTGATCCCATGATATTATGGGGGAGGTCAACCATCAACTGTTGTGTCCCTTGTATATCGGTGCAAGACATATTGGGGCATGAAGGGAATAAGACATCAAGGACCACTAAACAGAAAGCATCCACTGAAGGGCTAACATAGAATACCTTGCTTGAAGGACTAGCATGATCAAGCCAGCTATCAGGCCTAGAAGTTGCAGAATAAGCTTTGCTGGGAGACAAGTGTGAAGGACCACTGAAACAACCTGATACAGTGACAAAATTCTGGAATTATGGGACCATGGCTATTTGAGTATCCATACCCAGATGGCATCCTATAAACTACAGAATGTGTTGGCACAGTTGGCTCTTAAAAGACTGACCACTTCCCAACTGTGGATCTAGATGGAGAAAAGTCATCTTGGCACTGTACTAGTAGATATTTGGCTGGTGTGGTTAGAAGCCAATCATCCAAAAATGGAAACATCTGAAACCCCTACAGCCAGAGACATGCTAATTCCACTGCCATGCATTTGATGAAGACCAGAAATGGAGAAATCTCCAGAACTGCTTTGCTTATATTGACAGTACAGTGTGTGTCCTGGAGCTCTATGGAGCATATCCAGTCATCTTTCTCAGAATAGGCAGAATGGACTGAACTGTGATCATCCAGAATTTAGTCCGTAATAACATGTTCATTGAGGGGGGCTTAGATACCCTGTTTTTCCCCCCCAGAAAACTAAAGAACCTTGACTACACTTCAAATTCTAAATAAAAATAAAAATAAGGCGTAGTTCCAGGACAATAAAGGCCGTCTTCCACCAGTATATGAGTTTCCTTCCACAGATGTTTCGTAGGAAATAAACTATTCCACTCCTGTTCCAAGAATTAAATCCACGATGTTATAGTAAACCACTTTAATATGAAATAAACTAAAACAACAAAAATATATACAGATTAAGCGCTTTCATCTCTCCATGGAGACTTCATCAGAATCATCCAGTAACCATTCTGAAAACATTTTATATCTTTACATTCACTATCATTGGTTGGCCATTTAGTACTTCAATAATCCAATTATTCAATTATATAGTTATGCTGATATTTCACTTCAGACATTCTGGTCTTTTTTTAAAAAAACCTTAGTAGAAACGTATACCATACATTTAAAAGTTTACAAGAATATATATAGTCTTACAAGATGTATATACCACCACATGTAAAAACATTTAAAAAAAACCCTATAATCTAATCAAAAAATATTGATAATAAATATAAATAAAATACCTTTGTGTGTGTGTGTGTGTGTATATATATATATATATATATATATATATATATATATATATGTGTGTGTGTGTGTGTGTGTGTGTGTGTGTGTGTGTGTGTGTGTGTGCGTCTCCCTAGGAAATGTTTACTGACTGCATATATGTATTGTTATTTATATATATGTGTGTATATATATATATATATATATATATATGTATATATGTATATATATATATATATATATATATATATATATATATATATATATATATATATATATACATACATATACACATATATACATCTACTGGACATCACATACTTTTCTGGGGTCCTCCAACTTGCATGTTACTAGTTGGTAAATTCTTGTTCACTTTTTATATTGTGCCTTTTTGGGTCTTTTGAAAGCAATTTTAAGGCTGGGATTATAGAGATATGGTCATTCAAGCCTTTCCCACCACATGCATCCAGCCTGAGTTGCCATATAATTTCTCTAAATTCTAACTTAGTTTCCCAATCACCTCCTCTTTCAAAATGCTCCACCTCCTCAAGTACCCAAAACCTGAAGTCAGCCTCTTTACATGACAATATATGTCTATATAAAGCATTATTTTCATTTTTCTTACTGACGTCTCTCAAGTGTTCCTATATTCTTACTCTAAGGTGGCGTTCTGTTTTACCTACTTAATACCTCCACAGCAGGTTTTACAGTATGCCAAGTAGACAACCCCCTTCGAGTAACAACAGTTGTATCTTTTTGCTCTTAAGGTCATATCTATACTTGGAATCCTAACTTCTTTTAACCCTGCTATAAAGGGGCATTGTGTACATCTCCCACACTTAAAAGTACCATATTTCAAACAAGTTCCCCCTACACTTGTTTTCTTATTCATCACTATAATATTTTTTAAATTTTTATTCCTTCTAAAACTATATCTTAAGGTGTTCTGAAAAACACTCACCCTTTGTTGGTATGGTACTAAACATCTCCCAAATTTCATTTATGCATTTCTTTAACCATCCCATTCCATTGTAATAAGTCAGAGTTAAATACGGTAACTGTATCTTCCTATTGTCACTATTGACTTTTCTTTTTTCATCCCTTAATGCTTCTTTGTTGGTTAATAGTGGTATATATATATAGTTCCCCATCTCTGTATAACATATTATTTGATGGGTTCAATTAACCCATCCGGGTATCCCCTTTCCTGGAACATTTTTTGCACATTTCTAATTTCTTCCAAAAACTCTTTTCTGCCCGATGTCATCCTTACTATCCTAATCATCTGACCCTTTACTATATTCGTTTTGAAATGGTAAGGGTGGTCACTCTCATAGTGGAGGTATGCATTTGAATAACATTCCTTTCTGTATATACTAGACTTGTAGGTGTTATTACTATGGTCTTTACATAGTCTAACGTCTAAATAATGTATTTCCTCTTTACCAATCTCATACGTGAATTGTGATTGGTTTGGGGGACCTGCTGAAGGATTCTTTTCTAGCAGTTTTCTTCTGCTTGATGCTAATTCTGACTAGGTGGTAAGTTGGGAATTTTCTTTTTCTGAGGAAGGAAAAGAAAGGGAACATAACTTCTGGTGATTATCCTCTGCATTCAGAATCGTGGTTGATGGCCTGCCAGGCTTGAAGGTGCAGGGGATAAGCACCCCAACTCCCTCCTGCCTGCAGCAGGCCAGGCAACCATTCAGGACTGCTGGTAAGGTTTCTTAGTGAAAGAACTATAAAACCCCTGCTTTTCCACTCCACCTCTGCAGCTTGGGCAATGTCTACTAAAGTTACTCCCCCCATCTGCCCCAGGGGGGCTATCCACAAAAGCACTGTAGCTAAAACCCTCGGATGTTTGGAAACATAGCTTCCTCCTTTCTGGTCCCAGCAGAAGGGCCACTGTGGGGTGGAAAAAATGTTTGCCAACTAAAGAGAAGGCTTTGCCTTCCTGTTTACATCTGGTGGGCATTTCTTTCTCTTCTGGTCCAAAAAGGGTCAATCTATCAAAAGAGGCATTGATGAAGGACACCTTGAATCTTTCTGCAAAATCACACAGGCACATTCAAGCGCATCGGACAGTGATGCCAGTGCCTGCCAGACAGCAGATGCATGGACACATTAGTCATTGAGTGGAGGGTAGACAACAGAGTCTCCACTGACTTTTAGATGCCTAAAAGTAGGTTACCAGAGAGGGATTTTGACAACTTCTTTGTCAAGTCCCTATGTGAGCCAAGTAGTTTAGTGATCTGAGTGCGAAAGTCATTGAAACATATGTCCGTTTCTTAACTTTGTTCACTGCCCTATCACTATTAGGGTGATGAACAGACCTGCTCTCTTCCAAGAGCTCTTTCCTTGTGGCTGCCACAGCTGCAAATCTCTTATCCAAGATTTAGAGAGGTGTGGAACTAGCTTTTCATTAAAAAGAAAATACAATTATTTTAATTATTTCAGCTCTGCTTAAATATTTAAGCTGCACTTATAGTGGAGACCTGTGGGGTAATTTGTACTTTTTTGATCTGTTCCATTCCTTTGCCGTTTTTTAGTTTGTTCTCGGAACTTGGTCTTCTATTTTAATTGGCAGTTGTGGGAAGACTCGTTCTGCATTATTCAGTGCTTCTGTTTTCATAAGTAGAATTACTTGGAAAAGCTACCAGTTTTAAACCCTGGTGGGCCACAGTCTTGTAGACTAACTCAGTTGTGGCAGAACTGTACTACTACAGAGTTGTGCCTTAGTCTTTTATTACTGCATTTTTCCATAAAGTGTCACTGGTAAATCTATGCAGTCTGATGCCATAAACTGCAGTAGAAGTTCAATAGTGACAAAATTGTGTCTGCTCCAGTTAGTAATTCAGTGCTTCTATACTCTGCTGATCTTTTATCTGATAACAGTTGCATTCTGTGCCTGCCCCCATCCCACACTAACACATTAAGCTAAAGGTTCTGAAAGAGCTCCAATATTGTCGTTATCTGACTGGATGTCTCTCTAGCTAGCCTGCTTGTTCCTTGAATTTTCCTAACCCACCCAACTCCTTTGATACTGCTGTTTTATAAGACTCCGAAGTTACCATAAGAGGTGGATGCCAGAATCACTTCCTCCTCCTTTCATTGCTACCAAGTGTTTTATAAGCTATTTATATACTCTTCCCACCAACTGTTTTCCATAGATCCATGATACTGAGTGCCCACCCAGCAAACCAATATTGCTCTCGAGTAAACCTCATTTTTACATATGGTGGTCTGCTCGTTTTTTGGGAGCTTGGCAAAACCTGAAGTTCTAGCCTGCATTCCAAAGTGTTTCACTTGTACCCAGTGCAATCCAGGTAAAGTTAAGTACCTTTTATTGCTAAATCGCATTGAAGTTACTGAGTGATGGCTACTGTTTCCTGCTTTTATGTGCACCTTTCATTGAATGTTTTGTATAAAAGACAAAAATAAATGTTCTTCTCCACTGTTACTGCTGTAAGACTGTCTTGAAACTGCAGTTAGCAAGGGATTTCCAGCTGTTTAAGTGCTTTGTGGTAGTGCTGCACTGGTGGGTCACTCTTACTGTGTTTTTACACTAGGAGGACTAGGTTTATTTATCTTTTGGCAGAGATGGAGTACACAAAAGGACTCACTGTATAGTCATTTTACTGGTCAGAGAGCTCATTAGCTAATTTCTGTTTTTTCTGTGCTGCTATACATTTTGGATGTTTGCTGGGGTTAGCACTCCCCAGTACAGTAGAAAACACTTAGAAAGCAAATTTTTCTTGTAGAACGATTCATAAAATGGTACTCTGTAAAGCAGCAACATAGCAAAAATACCTTGTGCGCCAACAAGTTTTGAGTAGCTATATGGGCATCAAGTGACAATACTTACAAATTTAGTAATTCAGTGTTGTGTAAACATTAAATTTAATAGTACTGTATGGCATATTTTGCCCCAATTAGATCCTTAGTCTCCACCAACACATCCTTAATAAACAGCCTTCTAACCCCAATACACCACATTCTTATACATCACAAATCAAAGGACAGTATAGATATGTAATTTCCTAAAGTCTTTGTAGCCAGCTTAGTTGAAATGAGCATCTTGAGACAATGCAGTCACTGTCTCATGTTTACGGACAACCATGTAATCCTTAAAAAAAAAAAAAAAAAAAAGGAAAGCACAGTATACAAGTGTTCGCATACAATGACAACTTCACGCTTCTTAAAACAGAAGTGGCAAATTTCACGACACCCATGCTGACAGATAATAGAGGTACGACTGCTGAATCCTACACAAATGCACTTTATAAGCACTTAAACGAGTGCATGGATCGTGCAATCCCTAATAGAACCAAGATGCTAACGTCCAAAAAAGGAAGCCAATCTGGTGGTCCCCTGCCATAAACAAACTCTACAACAGAAAGAAAAAACTGTTGCAAGAGAGTAAAATCTCATGATTGGAGGACCGCCGTGGTCAGCCTCAGTAACAAGCAGAGATCCCTCAAAATCCTCCAAAGCTAGTTATGAAAACAAAATTGCCACTGATTCTAAAGACAACCACAAAGCATTCTATAGCTATGTCAAGAATCTCAATGGCAACACTCAGATCTGCTCTGAGTTGCAGCACAATGGCACTAAATATACAGAACCAACTGATATTGCCAACATCCTTGCAGATAGGTTCAGTGCTAACTTTACCCCCCTCTCATCCCCTAAAAGGCCCATCTCTATATCGGAAGAATGCAAAGTTCCTATAATCACAGCTGCACAGGTACAAAACACTCTCTCCAAACCCAAGAACACAGCATCCATGGGACCTGACAACATCCCAGGCTGCGTTCTACACGAACTACAGAACGAACTAGCACCCAACCTAAGTTCCATGTTTAATCATAGCCTCACCTCAGGCTTTGTGTCCACTGAATGGCGCACAGTGATAGTTATCCCACTCTACAAAGGGGGAGTCACCACGGACCCCAGGAACTACCGCCCCATTAGCCTGATGAGCCTGGTCTGCAAGGCTATAGAACTATCATCATGGAACTTATAAACAATGACATTGCTAATCTCCAAATTCTGGACCCCACCCAGTTCGGGTTTGTAAAAGGCAGATCATGTCTCCTAAACCTGACAGACTTCTTTGAAGCGGTCACCAAAACCGTAGATGAGGGTAAGGTGGTTCACACAGCCTATCTAGATCTTGCCAAGGCTTTCAACACCATCCCCCACTCTGGAATTGCAGATAAACTCACTAAACTAGGTATAAATCCCAATGTCACAAGATAGGTTGCCAATTGGCTCACTGACAGAAAGTACAGTTGTGGACATTTACCATAAATGTAGATGTTCGAGTGCATTTACTGTTGCAGTCCTCACATACGTGTTATCCAGCTCCTGGTAAGCCCTCAGTCGGCCCAAATACCAGAGCCCTGGCTACATGACGTCGGCTGCCGCCGTTTGTAAAACTGATATCAGAATGTCAGGTATAAAGGGAGGCAGCAGACGCAATTTCTTCAGTTTTTCTTGCCTTAACTGTCAGAAGCCCCCAAAAGAAGGCTAACCCAGGAAGGTAGCACCCTGGACACATCATACAAAAAATAAAAATATATAGTTTGTGCCTTAGGAAAAACGGGGGAATGGAGGGTGGGAAATCAGAACTACAACAGTGAATACACTATAACATCTACATTTATGGTAAGTGTACACAACTGACTATGTTCTTCGTGTTTCACTGTTGCAGTCCTCACATATGGGTTGATTTTCCCAAAGCCCAGGAAAAAGACAAAGGGGGGAGGAAGGATCACATATTAAGGGTTGGTAAGAAGGCCCTGCAAAAATGCAGCGGCAAAACCAGCCCTGGATTTAGAAAACAAAGGTAGATTGTAATGCTTTGTGAAAGTATGGACAGAAGACCAAGTGCTTCTAGAATATCCTTAGTAGGCACACCTCTCAGAAAGGCTGCAGAGGTAGAGGCTGCTCTAGTAGAATGGGTCCTAGTAACCTGAGGGGGAACATTCCCATGCTGCAGAGGTAACAAAAGTGAATACAATGAGCAATCCATTTGGAGATGGTTTGTTTTGAAATAGCTTTACCCTGAGCCTGCGGAGCAAAACTAACCAACAACTGTACAGATTTATGAAAGGATTTAGTCCCAAGTAAAATCTCAACTGTCTATGCACATCAAGATAATGCAGAATCCTTTCCTCTTTATTTTGGGGATTGTTGAAAAATTTAGGCAGGTGAATAGACTGGTTAAGGGTTAAACTGGAAACTACCTTATGCATAAAAGAGGGATTTGTTCTCAGAGAAACCCGATCTGAGTGAAAGATAATGAAAGGTTCTACTGCCATTAAGGCTTGCAGCTCAGAAACCCTTCTAGCTGAAGTAATAGCTAAAAGGAAAGCAGTCTTCCAAGATAGAAACTTCAAATCTGCAGAGGCAGCTGGTTCAAAGGGAGGTAGAATAAGATCCCAAGCAGGAGTAGGAGCTCTTCTGGGAAGTCTAAGTTTACTAGCTCCCCTCAGGAACTGTTTCATCAAGGGGTGAGAAAAAATGGGTTGCTCAAAAGAACAATGAGCCGAAATTGCTGAAGCGTGAATTTTGATTGAAGAAAAGGAAAGTCCACCATTAAGCAATCCTGCTAGGTAGTCAAGAATGAGGGAAAGAAAAGGATGAGAAGAATCTTCTCCTTTAGCCAGTACCCAAGAACAAAATCTCTTCCATTTATCTGCATAGGATTTTCTGGCGCTAGGCCTCCTGGCCACATGAAGCACTTCAACCACCTGTTGGGAAAGATTTAAAGTATTAGCCAGGCAGTTAAATGCAGAGTTTGAAGATGAGGATGAAAAAACTTTCCCCCTACCTGAACCAACAAGTCTGGTATCTAAGGAAGATGCCAAGGCTGAGCCTGGTAAAGGCTGTGAAGGAGGGGATACCAATGCTGCCTGGGCCAATCTGGTGCTATCAGAATAGCTTTTGGTTTTTCATCCCTTATCTTTAGCAGCACTCTGGGAAGAAGAGGCAGAGGAGGGAATGCATAAACTGAGAGATGTGTGCATGGGAAGGACAACGCGTCCACCCAACAAGCATTGTTGTGAAACTTCCTGGTGCAGAAGGTTGGAAGGATGTGGCTGGTGTGAGAGGAGAAAAGACCCACTTGTGGGGTGCTGCAATTATGAGTGATGTGATGGAAAATGTATTTGTTCAGTTGCCACTCGTGAGGATCCAGGACATGTCTTCTCAAATGATCCGCCAAGGAGTTTGGCCTCCAGGGAAGATACTGGGCTATTAGATGTAAGCCCATGGACGCTGCTATGAACCATAGTCTCATGCTTTGTCTGCACAAAGGGTAAGAGTGAGTCCCCCCTTGCTTGTTGATGTACCACATGACTATGGTATTGTCTGTTCTGATCAGCAGAGTCCCAGAGTATAGTAGGTCCTTGAAAGCCAGCAAGGCTTGCTGCATTGCCATCAATTCTTTTAAGTTTATGTGTAGATGAATCTGCTGGGTGCTCCATGTCCCCTGTATGCCCCTGCCTTCCAGCTGAGCCCCCCAGGTGACATTTGAGACATCTGTGGTGAGAGTCTGGCTGGCGGAAAGGCAGACCCTTGTTTTGAGAACAGGTTGTCGCCACCAGAGGAACTCCATTTGTAGACAGGGAATGAGGGGAAGAATCAAGCCTAAGTCCTGTGTGTGTTGACATCAAAGAATCTTGAGGTACCACTGAAATTTTCTCATATGCAGCTTTGCATATGGGATCATCAAAATACATGAAGCCATGAACCCCAGTGCTTGCAGGAATTGCCTTGCAGAGAGCTGGGTCATGCTTGCCAAGTTCATGAAGTAAGCTGGAAGGTCTTCTTGCTTCTGTTGAGGGAGGAATACCATCTGGGTGGCGGTATTCAGACTCGCTCCAAGGAAAACAATCTCCTTTGTAGGAAAGTACAGTTGTGTACACTTACCATAAAAGTAGATCGTTGAGTGTATTCACTGTTGCAGTCATTACATTTGGGTAATCCTGCTGGCAGGTTGCCCTCAGCTGGCCTGAATTCCAAAGTCCTGGGTCCTGCGTCGGCTGCTGTCACCCCTTCCCTGATGTCAGGTCGTCAGGGGTACAAAAGAAGCAGCCGACGCCATTTTCTTCAGTTTTTTCTTGCCCCAGATGTCAGGTGCCCCCCAAAAAGGGTAGCCAAACTTTATACAAATACACCAATACAAATTTTACCTTCATCTATAAGCAAATACATGACATAGGTAGTATAAATCAGAGAAGGAAAGATAAGATCCAAAAGAAAAAAGGGAGAAGGCGGGTGGGTAACCTGGACTGCAAAAGTGAATACACTCGAACATCTACATTTATGGTAAGTGTACACAACTGTACTATGTTCTTCATGTTTAACTGTTGCAGTCATTACATTTGGGTAGAGTCCCAAAGCTATGGTTGGGAGGCTGGAACTAGACAGCAGTAGGAGCGGCTATGAGGCCCTGCAGAACTGTAGTAGCAAAGCCTGTCCTGGATTTAGAGTAGAGTGGCAGATGATAATGCTTTGTAAAGGTGTGCACTGAACTCCAAGTAGCCGCCTCTAAAATGTCTCTGGTTGGTACTCCCCTGAGAAAGGCTGCTGAGGTGGCTGCAGCTCTGGTGGAATGAGGCCTAATGCCCTTAGGCACTGGCTTGCCATGGTGTAAGTAGCAGAAACGAATGCAGTGGCCTAACCACTTAGAAACAGTCGGCTTTGAGATGGGCTTTCCTTGTGAGCCTGCAGCATATGCCACTAGTAATTGCTCTGTCTTCCTGAAAGCTTTGTTTCTGTCCAAGTAGAATCTAAGCTGTCTGTGTATGTCCAAAGAATGCAGAATTCTCTCCACCTTGCTCTGTGGATTTGGGTAAAAGGTAGGCAGACAGATGGGTTGGTTAAGTGTCACACTGGACACTACTTTAGGCATAAATGTTGGGTTTGTCCTCTGGGAGACCATGTTTGGATGAAAAATGATGAAAGGTTCCACAGCCATGAGCACATCTGTAGCTCTGAAACCCAACATGCAGAAATAATTGCTAAGAGCAGAGCTGTTTTCCAAGACAAAAACTTCATTATCCGCAGTAGCAGCTGGCTCAAAAGGAGGTAGGGTGAGCTTTTCCAAGACATAGTTGCAGTCCCATGCAGGTATTGGTAGTCTCCTTGTGGGCCTTAAATTTTTGGCTCCTCTGAGGTACTGCCTTAATAAAAGATGAGAAAAAAGTGGTGGCTCTGTATTGTAATGAGCCGAAATGGCAGAGGCATGAATTTTAATTGATGAAAAAGATAGGCCTTTGTCCAGCATCTCAGTAAAGTATTGCAAAATCTGAGGAATATTTGGTACCGCTTTATCTGTTCCTTGTGCCTGGTTCCAGGCACAGAATCTCTTCCATTTCCCAGCATAAGACTTTCTAGTACTAGGCCTTCTGGCTTCCAGAATGACATCCATCACAGCTTTACTGAGAGGTGTTTTTTTGTATGACTACATTATCCGCCATGCTGCCAAGTTTAATGTCCTGAGTTGGCTGTGCATGATCTGATTGTTTTGCTGGGACAGCAGTCGAGGTATTTGAGGTAAGGTCCAAGCTGGGTACAGACATATTGGATACCAGTACTGGCATGTCCAGTATGAGGCAATCAGCATCAGCAAATACAGAATTTGAGAGGGGCAGATAATGCTTGCACAAAAGGAGGGAGAGTGAGCTTTCCCAGTACAAAGCAGACGTCCCAAGCAGGGGGGTACAGCTTTTCTTGGAGATGTTAGGTGAAGCACCTCTTCTAAGAACTGTTGTATCGCCAAGTCTGGACAAAAGCAGCAGTTCCAGAAGTAGCACACAGACACGGCTACAGTGTGGGTCCTGATAAATAAATATGCAAGGTCAGACTGCAACAGCTCATACAGATAAGAGAGGATCACACGGATATCAGCCTGGAGTAGGTCTTGATATTTTGGCTGACACCACATAGTTAATCTTTTTCATTCTGCTATGCAAGATTTTCTGGCAGAAGGTTTCACTGCCTCCTGAAGAACCGTAATCACATCCTCAGAAAACAGGTGTCTATAAGGGATCAGAATCCCATGATCCATACGGTTAGGTTGAGAAACAACAGGTATGGATGAAGTAGTGAGTCCTTCTGCTGTGTATGTCCAGTGTGTGAAGCTTCGCGTGATGGCCAGTGGGTAGGTGGAAGAGAATGGGAATCATTACTGCCTTGGTCAATAGGGAGTCACCAGTAAAATGTTTGTGCACTGCTTTTGGATCTTTAGCAAGACCTTGGGAAGCAGAGAAAGTGAAGAGAAGGACAGGGTATCTGTTTTCCAACCGTGAGGACAGTAGGTCCTGGTGCAAATGAGTGGAAGTTGACTGTTGTGGATGCAAGTAAAAAAACAACATCTTTGGCACGCTGCCCCCCCACCCCCCCATTTGTGGACTATGCCTAGGAAGACAGTACAGTTGGGTCCCACTTAGCATAACTGTAGATATTCAAGATCAATGTTGCAGTACTGATTCTTGGGTCTTCCCTAGCTGATGGGCATACGAAGACCAATGTGTGGATATCATAATATAAGAAGGGTGTCCACCAGCGCCATCTTCAGGTCAAAGAAGTGACAGAGCAGTCTGATGACCTCACAACTTTCCCAGATATCTGAACTTAAATGGGGAGGAAGAAAAAACATAGGAGGCAGAGAGGGGATGATGGAGATAAGAGGACTATCTGCAGAAACTCCTCCTATACTCCTTGCATCCAGCTACAGAAAAACAAGAGGCCAACAGATAGAAGGGTTGGAGGGTTTGGATATGTACTGCAACACTGATCTACTCAAACATCTACAATTATGGTAAATGGGACACAACTGTACTATGTCTTTGTAGTTAATGTTGCAGTACTGATTCTTGGGAGGACGCCGGAAGCTAATAGTTTGGTGGCAAGTCATCTGCATTACCTTAGGAATATTTTGCAGAATGGCAATAATGAAATCTGCTCTAGCCCTGGATATATTGCTTAGGTTAGTGTTTTGTAAAAGTGTACTGGTGGAGTGGGCTTTAATATGCCCAGGTAAATCTTTTCCATGGTGTGAGTAAATTAACTTAATGCAGTTCACTACCATTATGAAATGGTCAGTCTGGAGACAGGTTTGCCATTTACCCTCTGCGAAAGCCACCAGCAACAGCTCTGCTCTACTGAGGGTCTTTGTCCTGTCTAGATAGCACCTAATATGCGTGTACACATCCATGGAGTGGAGGAACTGGTCTGCTCGATTCTGTGGATTTGGGAAGACAACTGGCAGGTGGACAGCCTGGTTTAAACTAAGTTGTGTTAAGACCTTAAGCACAAAGGATGGGTTTGTTCTGAGTGTGATCCTATCCCTGGGGGAGACGGTGTAAGGTAATTTACAAGATGGCTTGTAGCTTAGAAACTCTCCTAGGTGATGCAACAACTATAAGAAAAGTGGTCTTCCACCAGGTGAACATTTTTAGAGAGACAGTGGAAGCAAGCTCAAAAGGGGGGGGGGGGGCAAGGTTAGTTCTTTTAACAACTTAGACTCCATGCCAGAACAAGGTTCCTTCTGGGTGATATCAAGTGCATCAGCCTTTCATAAAAAGTTTCATGTTGGGGTGTGAAAAGATAGGTGGAGCAATGTGCAGGCAAGCTGATATGGGAGATGTATGTTCCTTAATGCTGGAATAATAAAGTCCTTGTGTAAAAAGGCCAGACAGGTACTGCAAATCTGAGATGATATCACCAGGGAAGGGTTAGTGACACCAGGAAAAACATTTTTCCATTTTGCCAGACGTGATTTCCTAGTATAGTGCTTTCTGGCTTCCTTTAGAATGGCAAGCATGTCCCTACAAGAGGATGTATTCCTTGATGTCGAAACCCAATCCTCCAGGCTGTTAACCTGAGGGTTGGTAGGTGAGGATGAAAGACTGATCCCGTGGCTTGGCTGAAAAGACTGACTTTCTGCGGTTGGGTTTGGAACCTCCCCTTGCCAAGTGTCAGGAAGAGGGAGAAACAGTATTGGCTTGGCCAGAAGGGGACCACTAGGATCACGCTGGGCTTGTCCGCCTTAATTTTTGTCAGTACTCTGGGGATCAGGGTTAAGGGCCAGAAAGCAAACGGAAACCAGTTTGTCAATGTGAAGGAGAAAGGATTTATTCTCCAAGCTCCTGTCTGTTGAACTTTTGTTGTGGTGAGAGGCAAACAAGTTGACTGAGGGAACCCCCACTGAATGGTCAAGTCCAGGAACCTCCCTCTTCAGCATCCATTCACTGGGCAGGGGTCTAGAAGGTCCCTGCTTAGAGTTTCGGCCATGGGGTTGTTTTGGTCCATAATGTAAGCAGCTAAGATGGACAGACATACTTCTTGAGCCAGCATCCAAATTTACCTTTAAAGTCTGCACAGAGGGGAGGAGATAGTTCCCCCTTGCTTATAGGTTCATACTAGGCTATCTGCCCTAGGGCATTTATAAGCCTAGCCAGAGTGTGTGTGGCTTTCACCACCCCTTAGGATGAGAATACTATACCCATTAGTTTGCTGTGCCTCTGTCCAGCAGTGATACAGAGATGATTCCCGGGATAAACCTACGATCTCCCATCCACTTGTCAAGATTTCTCTTGAACAGAGTCAGTGAGGGGCTCTGCCTCACATGGACTGGGATTCTGTTCCATAGTGTAGGGAGTCTCTGGGTGATGAATCTGTCCCTCCAGCACGTCCTATTTATATCCGTGTTGAGGTTTAAGTCTCTTGCTCTCATGGCTCTGGTGGATTTGGATTTTTTGAGGTGGAGCATGTCCATTAATTCCGGGTTGGACATGGCCTTGTATGTCAGGCACAGATCACCTCTGAGCAGCCGGTATGCGACTGAATAGAGCTGGAGTTTCTTCAGTCGGGCATCGTATGACATATGTTTGAGCCCCTTTATCCTTTTGGTGAGGAACTTTTGGGGTCTTTCCAACTGCTGCAGGTGTCGGGTAAGGTACATTCGAATGGGGCGTTGTACTCAATCATTGGTCTAATAAGTGAAGAGTACAGGGTACAATGACCTCTCCTGATCTGGATGTGAATCCCTTCATGATCAGGTGGGCAATGTAGAAGGTCTTCCTAACCACTTTGGCAATGTGAGTGTCAAAAGAGAGGTTACTGTCAACTTGGGTCCCCAGGTCCCTGATAACTTCTTCCAGTGTTTAATGGATTACCACCTATGTGGTAATTAGGGGTTACCTTGTTTTTCCCAAAGGGTATGACTATACATTTTTGGCATTTAGCTTAAGGCCATGGCTCTGGCACCAGTTATCCATTTCTATGAGACCTTTCTGGAGGATGTCTGTGTATGATGGAGTGTCAATTATGGTGCCCAGTTTGCAGTCATCTGCAAATTTTGTCAGCCACAATCCCCTATGTTTGCCTGCACTTCAGAAAAATAAATGCCGAACAAGAGGGGCCCAGGACTGAGCCCTGTGGGACACCGCCGTGACCGGCTTAGAGTCTGACATGGCACCAGCAACTCTAACCCTGTGTGTTCTGTCCTTGAGCCAGTTTGCAACCCATCTTGTGACATATGGGTTTACATCTAAGCTGGTGAGCTTTTCTATGATGCCCGAGTGGGGTATTGTGTCAAACGCTTTTGCTAGGTCAAGGTAGGCTGTGTGAACTGCCTTACCCTCATCAATGGCCTTAGTGACTGGTTCGAAAAAGTCGACCAAATTCAAGAGGCAGGATCTGCCCTTGACAAAGCCAAATTGGGTAGGATCCAGTGTCTGTAGGTCCCCAATGTCTTTATTTATGAGTTCCATTATGATCCTCTCCATAGCTTTGCAGACAAGACTCGTCAAGCTTATGGGGCGGTAATTTCCAGGGTCCGTAGAAGCACCGCCTTTGTGGAGTGGGACCATAGTTGCCATACGCCATTCTTTGGGTGCGTATCCTGTAGTAAGGCTAAGATTAAACAGCAGCCTTATGTGTGGGTTTAGTTCCTCATTGAGTTAGGTAGCACACAGCCGGGGACACTGTCCGGTCCCATTGATGCTGTGTTTTTTGCTTTAGAGAGAGCAGCTCTCACCTGGGCATCTGAGATGTTTGGGAGGCTAGACTTTGGTGGGATAGATATTTCTCCTTTTGGGGGGAGGGAGGGGAGAAATTTGCACTGAACCTGTCTGCCAGTATGTTGGCAATGTCTGTGGGTTCAGTGATTTTTTTATCATTTTTGGACTAATTCTGAGCATATCTGGGAGTTTCCACCCAGGTTTCTAACATAGCTAAAGAAGGCTTTATGATTGTCTTTTGTGTCAATAGCGATTTTTCTCTCAAAGTTGGCCTTGGATGATTTTATGAGTGACCGTAGTTTTTTGCTAGTATTGATCAGAGATGCCTTCCCTTTTAGGGATTTTGCTCTGTCATGTAGTAGCTTTCTCCTCTTATTGTAGAGTTTGTTTATGGCTGGGGTCCACCAGACCGGGCGCCTGCCTTTGGTGGAAAGGGTCTTGATTTTATTAGGGATTGCTTGATCCATACATTCCTGGAGGTGCGCGTAGAAGGCATATGTAAGGGTTTCAGCAGCGTGGGTTGTGGTTTTCACTGGCTCGGGGGCCTTGAAGGATACCACTCCAGTCTTAAGAAGTGTGAAGTTTGCTTTTGAGAAGTTCTTCACTGTGGTCTTTTTTGCTGGGGGTGGGGGCGGGATGTGGATCTCCAGTGAGATTAATTTATGGTCTGATCTCACCAATGAGGGATATACTTCCGGTGTGGAGCATTTTGTCCCCATGTTTATGATGATCAGGTCTAGTATATTTTCTCCTCTTGTGGGAATGGTGACTAGTTGTTCCATAGCATTTGAGTTTATGAACTCTTATGTATCACATCATTGTGGTGTTGGCTGTCCATATTTGCAGGGTCCCTGGAATTAAGTTCTGTTAAAAGACTTACTGCCAGGTACACTACTAGTAGCACCTTTTGCTTTATATGCAAATTTCTCAGCTGAGGAGATCAAATACCCTGCACTTTCAGGGAACCTAAGTGGCCTCCCCGAGCTATGTCTGATCTGTCTGTAGTGATGGTCTTGTCTGCTTATGGTAAAGTGAAATTCACCCATGGGTTTCTTTGTATGTTGTTCTTCCACCACAACAGTTCCTTTTTCAGGCATGGAACAACAGGCAGTAAGGTTTCCAAGGTGGGAATGCTGGTTCAAAGTATTTTTCAGGAAGCACTTGTTTCCTTGTGTGTAACTTTGCAAGTAAGATCATGAGAATGCAGGAAGCCATGTATATTCCAGTATCCTCAGGAATTATCTTGCAGTGACGAGTTGCTTTGGAAGACTGGTAAGATAGTTTGTCAAGAAAGTAAAGCTGTCTTGAATCTATGAGGGCTCCAAGAAAGAAGGTCCTTGTTTGAGAAGAAGTTTGAGATTTTTGAAGATTTAAGGTAAGAATAACCTGCTGAAAGCAGTTGACTGTGTTCAGGAAGGCATGCAGAGTTTGTGACATAGATTTTCCTAGAATGAGACAGAACAACCCCATCCTTTTTCCAAGTAAGGGTAAATATGAATCCCAGAGTTCTGAAATGTGATCTCAGAGGAGCTAGACATTTTATGAGAATTCTAAGTCAATAAACAGCCCAAATGGTAAAGCACATAACTAGAAGAAAGAACCTGTTGCTACAAATTATAGGCATTTTGTGTGACTGTCTGCTATGGGGACATGGAGGTAAGCATCTTTTAGGTCTCGAGTGACCATAGAGGTAAGCATCTTTTAGGTCTCAAGTGGCCATGAAGACATCCTGAAAGATTATGGGCAGTAGTTTTCCAACGCATTTTGAATTTGGGGATGTTAAAAACTTGTTCAGCTTTGAGAGGTCCAAGATGGGCCTTGAAATACCTTACTTTCTTACAGCTACAAAAATCCTTGAGAAGCCTTTTCCGTCCTGTGCTGGAGGACCAGGCTAGATGGATCCTTGGTAGGAGGTTGGCATAAAGATTAAGGTGTTTACCTTACAGACAAAGTGCAGGGTTTGATTCTCACATGGGGTAGATGGCTAGGCTTAAAATGGCCCATAATGGCATACAGCCTAGAACTAATCTATAATCTATAATCTATAAGTAGTTCCTAGAGGATAAGTGGCAGGAGGCTTTCTTGCACTTTTGGTGGTTCAGGAATGCCTGGAAGAAAAGGGTATCCCTGAATACCCCATTGCTATGATGCTGAAGACCCAATGGTACCTGGTTATGGATTTGGACAAAGAAGAGCCTTCCAGTCAGAAGTTTGGAGGAGGATAGCTAGGAGCAGAAAAGAGTCACAGCTGGTGTAACGTTGGAGGCCTGGACGCAAGCCTATAATCAATAACATCCAGGTGGATTTAGTCACACACAAGGATCTTAGGTATCCCCCTACAGCCATCAGTCGTCATGCACCTCGGTTCTCCTGTACATCTAACATGAACACCTGCTCAGCCCACGAGGACGTGCCTGTGGTGGGATACAATGTGGCCTCAACATCAGGCTCTGCCTGTGATCCAGAACCAGGAAATGTATCCATCTCCGGGATCTTATCGTCAGGAGAGACACATCCGTATTAACAGGCACAGCAGAAGCTACAGCCCTTGGCTTTTTGGCCTTCCGCTTAGCAATGGACAACCTTGGGTCCCGAAAATCCCTCTATCGTGCTTTTAGCAAGCAATTCTAAGGTTTTCCATGTAAATGGCTAAGGAGGAAAGTAAGGATCTTGGGCACAAAGACCAAGCAAATGGGACATGATTTGTGGTCATGGGTAGGCCTTAGGCAGAACAAACACTGAAGGTGGCTATCTAAGTGGAATTTGTCTTCCATACTCTCATTTGCCTTTTTTTGGATGACATGAACCTTACCCCAAACAGTAGCAAAAGAAACCAGATTTTCCCCACAAAACACTTATCTGAGAAATTTGCTGAAAACCAGCTAACAGTTTGGCAAGCAGCCAGATGTTCAAAGGAGCAGTTCAGACTAGCAGCAGCAAAGTTCTGAGGTAGAAGTGTGTGTATGTCACTTTTATGGCTGACGTAAGACAACAGCCTATGTGCAGTGTAGCATGAATCATACAGTAATGAAAGACTTTTGTACATTGGCCGTCGGGTTGCCTATGGCAGAGAACTCCCTCATGTTAAGAACACTGCAACAGATGAACAGAAGGACATGTACTCTGACGATTTATGCTCATGTCTTTTTATGTAGTCTTTACATCCACAGGCTTGGCTCATTTATTTATTTAACATTTGTTTACCGGGAAAGTCCGACTTGGAACGAAGCCAATTTTCAGCGGAGGCCCGGGGAGAAACCCACCAGATGCATGTCTTTGTAGTATATTGGAAATGTGGCTTTATGGAAGGTTTTGGCTTTGGGACCTCAGCCAGGCATTTAGATTATTTGGCAAAATCACATATCTGCTTGAAATACTGCAACAGTGACTTAAGTCATTCCCCTCCAGTAGAGCTCTTTTAAGTGTGTACCTTTAACTCCTAGTGGGAGTGGCTTCAACATTAAAAAATGTAAGTTATCACCTTATATTTTTAACAAATACCCATTGACAGAGGTCATATATCAATACAATTGTGTTTGCTTTCATGTATGCTTCAAGATAAAATTTTCCAATACCTTGTATGTAACATGGTTTTGGAATTAGAAATGCAAATATGAACAGGCAATATTTGACGCCTAGAGGAGCAGTAGGGTGTAACTGCAGAAACGCCTGGAGACGTCACTCGGCTGTACATCCTTTTCTTGGGAACAGGAAAATCCTGCTTTACTCTCTTACCAACTATATAGATCATTGTGCTAGGCGATTTTCTACCTGCAAAGGAATTGGGTAGGTGCCTTTGTTGCTTGGTACTGAAGGGAAACCCCAGAAAGTGGGTGTTTTTGCAACTTTAGGTTGTATCATGACCTTACTGCCTTACAAGACCCACTCATCTTGGGTTAATTCCACTGTTCTGCAAAGAATCATTCTTCTACTATTTTCTTTGTCAGGAAAGGTGGGGTTGGGGGACATAGAGGAGTTAAACAAATTGTTATAGCTACACCCTGTTGGGAACTTTGGGATTTGGGTCCCCCCACATCTACCTCTGGAATCAATTTGGTAAACATGCAATTTTCTTCTTTCTGTGGTTTTCTTTGCTTAAGAGAAAATGACCAGCTTTTACTTTGGTAGACTTGAACATATCTGAGTGGTAGGGTTTGAAAAAATCAAGCTATGTTCCTTCATCTCCAGCGTTTTGGACACTTTCATCAGGGGGTCCAAAGAGCAGCTCTTATTCAACTGAGTATCAAAGAGTTCTACCTTAACATGTTCTGGAAAAGGATGGCCCCTCACAGCCACACATTTCTCCTGATTTCTGATCCTGTGGCAGATGCCCTGCACAATGTAGTTTCTGTGTCATAGACACACTTCAGAAAGTGCTTTGCAACCTAGGGACTAAAGTGTAGAAGTGTAGCATCTTTTTTTTAAGGCAGTTGAGAGCCCCAATGGGCAGGGTTGCTGAACTGCAAGTTTTTTTCCCTAAGCATTCAAAGATGCCATTTTCCCCGTCATTTGGTATAAGATTCCTGGATGTAGCACCATCAGATTCCTTAATGAAATACAGATACATTACCATGGGATCAACTAATAAAGTCTTGTACAGGTGATTAAAAGACTCACGGACCATGTAGAAGCTTGTCTGGCTTCTCAGGGGTAAGGGGTGGGAGTTTAGTTGCAAGGATGACCATAGAAAAAAATCCAGGACTTCGCGAACCAGTGATATGGCCAGGGTTCTAGGTTCAATCAGGCCTAGAAGCAGTCTATGCCTTACCTGGGCCTGAGAAAGTACAGTTGTGTACACTTACCATAAATGTAGATGTTAGAGTGTATTCACTGTTGCAGTCATTACATTTGGGTAATCTGCTGGAAGGTTGCCCTCAGTCGGCCTGATTAACAAAGTCTTGGGTCCCGCGTCGGTTGCTGTCCCTTCTTCCATGACGTCAGGAGTACAAAAAGTACAGTTTTGTACCTACCATAAATGTAGATGTTCGAAGATCCACATTGCTGCAGTCCTTACACTTGGGTAGTCCGCTGTCCTCGGTCGGCCCGAATATCAAAGTATAAGGCTGACGTCGGTCAAGGCGCATTTGACTGACATCAGGACGTCAGGGTACAAATGCGCATGACCGACGTCATATCCTCAGTCTTTTCTTGCCCCAGATGTCAGAAGACCCTAAAAATAAAGGTCAAAACCAAAAGACAGCAAACAACCAACCATCCTAGCACTAAAAATATGTACAATATATACAATATACATCATATTGACAGCCCAACCCACACAACCGCCTCTAACTACAGAGGGGAAGGAGGAAGGGTAAATTGGACTGCAGCAATGTGGATCTTCGAACATCTACATTTATGGTAGGTACAAAACTGTACTATGTTCTTCATCTGACATTGCTGCAGTCCTTACACTTGGGTAGAATCCCAAAGCAGAGGTAAGGGAGGATGGCCAAACTATAAGGAAGCAGGAGCTGCCAAAATGCCCTGCAAAACAGCAGTGGCAAAACCAGCCCTGGATTTAGAGTAAAGTGGTAGGTGATAATGCCTAGAGAAAGTATGCACTGAACTCCAAGTAGCTGCCTCCAAAATATCCTTAGTTGCCACCCCCTCAAAAAGCTGTCAAGTGGCAGTAGCCCTAGTGGAATGAGGCCTAATCCCAGCTGGAATCTCCTTGCCATGATGGGAATAACAGAAAGCAATGCAAAACCCAATCCACTTAGAAATAGTTTGTTTTGACACAGGCTTGCCCTGAGAACTCAAAGCAAAAGAAACAAATAACTGCTGAGACTGCCTGAACCCTTTAGTTCTGTCCAAATAATATCGCAACTGCCTGTGTACATCTAAAGTGTGCAAAATCTTTTCCCTTTATTTTGGGGATTTGCATAAAAAGTAGGCAAATGAATAGTTTGGTTTAAAGCCACACTAGAAACCACTTTAGGCATAAAGGAACGATTAGTTCGTAAAGATACCCTATCCTTATGGAAAATTAAGAAAGGCTCAACCGCCATAAGGGCCTGCAACTCAGAAACCCTTCTTGCAGAGGTAATAGCCAACAAAAAAGCAGTCTTCCATGATAAAAACTTTAATTCAGTAGTAGCTGCAGGCTCAAAAGGTTGTAGAGTGAGTTTCTCCAACACAAAATTGAGATCCCAAGCAGGAGTAGGAGCTCTTCGTGGGGGGTCTTATATTCTTTGCCCCTCTAAGAAATTGCTTGAACAAAGGATGAGAAAACAATGGTGGGTCACAATCATAGTGAGCCGAAATTGCTGCAGCATGAACCTTAATAGAAGAGAAGGACAAACCTTTGTCCAGTAACTCAGTAAGATATTGAAGAACCACACTTAAATTAGGCTCCGAAACATCAAAATCCTTTGCTGCACTCCAAAATAAAAATCTCTTCCATTTATCTGCGTACACTTTCCTTGTACTAGGCCGTCTAGCTTCCAAAATAACATTCAAAACTTGCTGTGGAAGTGGAGGCCCACTATGGTTCAAAACAGAATATGCCAGGCTGTTAGGTGCAGAGAGTGAAGCTTGACATTGAGCAAATGACTGTCCTCCTGAGACAACAGGTGTGGAATCGAAGGCAAAGGCCATGGAGGCTTCCGTACCAGGCTTCTCAGTAATGGGTACCAATGCTGTCGAGGCCAATCTGGAGCTATCAAAATCATCCTTGGCTTGTCTTGTCTGGCCTTTAGTAGTACCTTTGGGAGGAGAGGCAGAGGCGGAAAGGCATACACATGAAGATTGCTCCAATTGAAAGAAAGAGCATCCACTTTCCAAGCTGTGGGATGAAACCTTTTTGTGCAAAACTTTGGCAGCTGGTGATTTAGTGGAGAAGCGAACAGATCTATGTCTGGAGTTCCCCATGACACTGTCAATTTCTGAAATACATGAGGATCCAATTTCCACTCGTGGGGATCCATAATTTGTCTGCTCAACACATCTGCTAAGGAGTTCTGTGCTCCCGGCAGAAACCTTGCCTGAAGATTTAGCTGTAAACTGAGAGCAGTCTCCCACAAAATCATTGCTTGCCTGCATAGAGGATAAGAATGTGTTCCGCCTTGCTTGTTGATGTACCACATGACAGTTGTGTTGTCTGTTAGAATCAACACCTGCCCTGGAAGAAGTAAATCCTTGAAAGCTATTAATGCAAACTGGACTGCTAACATCTCTTTCAAGTTGATATGTAGATGATGTAGTCTGGCAGGCCACTTGTCTTGTATCCACTTTCCATTCAGATGAGCTCCCCAAGCTTTGTCTGAGGCATCTGTCGTTAGAATCTGACTCGCCTCTGGCCGGGTCACAGAGAGTCCCTTGTTTAGGTGACATTCCTGAGCCCACCACAACAATTCCTTTTGAATGCAAGGTATTATTTGAATGACAGTGTCCAAATCCTGGCAGTGCTGTGTCCATACATTTTTGAGATACCATTGTAGCTTCCTCATATGCAGTTTGGCATTGGGAAGCACCAGAATACAAGATGCCATGAACCCCAAGGCTTGAAGGACTGTCCTTGCAGTCAGCCTGGACTGATGAGACAACTGATGAAAGTAAAGGGAAAGATTCTTTTGTTTGTCCGGGGTCAAAAGGCCATCTGGGATGCTGTATTCAGTCTCACACCCAGAAAGCACATGTCCTGAGAGGGTACTAGACTGGACTTTATTTCGCTCACAGAATACCCCAGGCATCTTAGCACTGCTATCACATAATCCAAATGATGAAGAAGCTCGTCCTTTCCTTGAGCCAGAATCAGGCAATCGTCCAAATAAGGATAGATCTGTATTCCTTTTAACCTGAGGAAAGCTATCACTGGAGCCAGAACCTTCGTGAACACTCTGGGCAGTAGATAAGCCAAAGGGCAATGCAGAGAACTGATAATGAGAAGTCCCAGCTCGAAACGCAGATACTTCCTGCAACTCAGTCTGATAGGAACATGAAGATAAGCCTCCTTGAGATCCAAAGTTACCATCCAATGATCTTTGCCCAGCAGAGGTAAAAGCTGCTGTAACGTCAACATTTTGAACTTGGGAATGTCCAGATAAGTGTTGAGGATAGATAAGTCCAAAATTGGTCTCCACGTGTTCCCTTTCTTTGGTACTAGGAACAGGCGAGAATAAAATCCTAGGCCCACTTCTGGCATAGGGACCGGCTGTATGGCCCCTATTTGGAGTAACAGAGAAATTTGCTTGTGAGCCTCTATTCTTTGTTGAGGAGGAACGTCTGGCATGCCTTTGAAAGGAGGCAAGGTATGGAAATAAAACCTGTAACCGTGGTGAATGATATCCAATACCCATCTGTCTTGGGTAATTAAACTCCAATTTTCTTTGAAGAGTGCCAACCTTCCTCCCAAAGGTGCTGCCAGACGAGAAGGTTCTGGCAGCTGAAAAGGTAGGTCATTGGGTCTGTTTACGAAAGGACTGACCCCTGCCCTCACCCGAAGACTGTGCAGGAGAACTCCAAGTTCTAGGCCTGAAAGAGCCCTGAGCACTGCCCCTACCACGTCTAGATCTACCCCTAGACTGGGAATCATAAGAAGGATCGTCCACCCCTTAGTAGGCCAATTTCTACTAAACTTTGGAGGCTGAACCTGCAAAAATCTTTAACAGTCTGCATAGACTTAGCCTTGTCTTCCATTTTCTTTAAAACTGCCTCAACAGGAGAACCAAACAACACATCAGATTGTAAAGGAGCATCTAAAATCCTTGTTTTAACATGGTCAGATAAATTCTGATCCCTCAACCAGGCGTGCCTGCGAAGAACTGACCCAGTGGCAGCCACCCTAGACGAGGCCTGTACAGCATCAAAACCACATTGCAAAGAATGCTTACCCACCTGTTCAGAAACATGTACTAAATCTTGTAACTCTTTACAATCAATACCTTCCGCCAGAGCATCAACCTTAGACTTCAATTGTGAAAGGAGATAGTTTTGGTATTTCAACATGTGAAACTGGCAATTCAAAGCCCTCATAGCTAGAGTGGAGGAAGTATAAACTTTCTTTCCCCATCTATCCAAGGCCCTGGCCTCTTTATCTGTAGGAACCGGATTCTTGACAACAGAAGCCTTAACACCTTTAGGCCCCTGACTAACAGTTTCTGGGTCTGCCCTAGGACTCTTAAAAAGATACTTATGAGCTTCAGGCACCCTGTAATACCTATCCGGTTTAACAGGAGCAGGAGGCAAAGAATCAGGATTAAGAGAAGCCTCTGTAAAAACATCTTCCACCACATCCAAAACAGGAGGTATAGCCAAAGGCCTATGCTGGGGTAAAAACAAAAATTCCCTAAGCCTTTTCCTGGAATCAGAGAAGTCCTGACCTTCCCACTTAAAATGCTCCCTCATGGAATGAAGAGTTTCTGAAAAAGAAAAATCCTCAGGAGGAGAAGCAGGAGTAGAATCATCCACATCAGAATCAGAATAAGGGGAATACTCCTGCAAGTCTTCAGCCGAAGACTCTGAAACATCCGAAGCCTGCTCAAAACTCCCTAGCTCAGGCTCCACCCTAGGTCTCTTATCAGGAGGGGGCAAAGAACCCCTAATCAAAGTAATCAAATCTTCTGCCATTTTAAGCATATGCTTCTTGGGCACAGTTCCTGAAGAACTAGGGGTGACACCAACTGAAGCTAAACCTGGCCTGCCTCTGGGAGAAGCCTTGGAAACAGAAGGAGAGGGCCTAACCACCCTAGGAAGGGAGGGGAGTATAGTAACCTGAGAAGCCCCATCAGCCTGACCTGCCTCCTGAGAGGCCACATCCTGCAATAACAAAGTCTCTCCCTGGGATCCCAAAGAAACCTCCGGTGGAACCACCGGCTCCACCGACACCTCTAAAGAACCGGCGTCCGGTACGGACGGTTCTTCTAGCCTAGGCTTAACTGCTTTGTCCTTGCGCTTCTTCGAAGAAGCGGGCGTCGGAGGATCCGACGGCATTTTATAATTGCACCGCTTTCCGAAGACTAACCTGGCACAATCTAACCTTCTCTTTATAGTGCACTTATTGAATCTAGCACAAGAGCGACACCCAACAACGTCGTGCTCAGGCCCTAAACAAGGAATACACAAAGTATGATAGTCTCTATGCGGTATCTGTTTCCCACAAGAAATACAATTATTCACTTTTTCTGACATCCGGTAAACCACTGAGGCAAGAAAAAACTAAAATATTCCCCAACGGGGTACTTAGCCAACTTTGACTCGGTCTGAAACTCCGAAATCGAAAAATTTCAGAACGCCAACCGGCACTTGCAATGCTGCTTCTGCATCGGACCATGCGGCAAAAAAGACTGAGGATATGACGTCGGTCATGCGCATTTGTACCCTGACGTCCTGATGTCAGTCAAATGCGCCTTGACCGACGTCAGCCTTATACTTTGATATTCGGGCCGACCGAGGACAGCGGACTACCCAAGTGTAAGGACTGCAGCAATGTGAGATGAAGAACATCATGCAGCCGACGCCATTACATCAGTTTTTCTTGTCCCAGATGTCAGGTGCCCACCAAATGGGGAGCCAAATAAATAAATGTACATATATCTATATAAGCAATTTAAAACACAAAAGGTATACCTCCATGCAAATACACCAAAAAAGCTTATAAGTGTAGTAAAAGAAAGTAGAGACATAGTAAAAGAAAAAAACAGGGTGCTGGAGGGAGGGTAACCAGGACTGCAACAGTGAATACACTCGAACATCTACATTTATGGTAAGTGTACACAACTGTACTATGTTTTTCATGTTTCACTGTTGCAGTCATTACATTTGGGTAGATTCCTAAAGCTATGGATGGGAGGATAAATTTATACAGCATTAAAACTGGCTATAAGGCCCTGCAAAACAGCAGTGTCAAAGCCAGCTCTGGATTTAGAGAAAATTGGTAAATGATAATGTTTGGCGAAAGTATGAACTCCAGGTAGCAGCTTCTACAATATCCCTGGTAGGAACACCTCTGAGAAAGGCTGTAGAAGTAGATGCAGCCATGGTGGAATAGGATCTGATACCCTGGGGGATAGTTTTTCCATGGTGCTTATAACAGAAAAAAATACAATGGCTTATCCATTTCGAAATGGTTTGATTTGAAACAGCCTTGCCCTCTGCCCTTGCAACAAATGCTACCAACAGCTGTTCAGATTTTCTTTGAGATTTAGTCCTGTTCAAGTAAAATCTAAGTTGTCTGTATACATCCAATGAATGCAGAATCTGCTCTTCCTTGTTCTGTGGATTGGGAAAGAAAGTTGGCAAATGAATGGTTTGATTAAGAGCTACACTGGATACCACCTTGGGCATAAAGGAAGGGTTGGCCCTAAGAGATACCCTGTCCACATGAAAAATTATGAAAGGCTCCACTGCTACAAGTGCCTGTAATTCAAAAATCCTTATAGCAGAAGTGACTGCTAAAAGGAAGGCTGTTTTCCAGGAGAGAAATTAAGTCTGCAGTAGCAGCTGGCTCGAAAGGAGGGAGAGTGAGTTTCTCCTATACAAATTTAAGGTCCCAGGCAGGGGTTGGAGCTCTCCTGGGTGGTCTCAAGTTTTTGGCCCCTCTGAGATACTGCTTTAGCACAGGATGACAGAAGAGGGGAGGTTCTGTGTTGCAATGAGCTGAAATGGCTGAAGCATGGATTTTTATGGAAGAAAAACACATGCCCTTGTGAAGCATCTCAGTTAAGTATTGCAAAATCTGAGGAATGTTGGGCACTGCTGTGCTTATCCCTTAAGACCGATTCCAGGCACAGAATCTTTTCCATTTGTCAGCATAAGATTTTCTAGAACTGGGTCTTCTCGCCTCCAAAATGACATGCATCACAGGTTTTCTGAGGGATGCTAAGGGTGAAATTAGGTGATTAGCGATGCTGCAAGATTCAACGTTTGCAGCTGAGGGTGCAGAGTTTGGTTGTTCTGCTGAGACAGTAAGGAAGGTGACTGAGGCAGGTCCCATGGTGGAATGTGTGACACACTGCACAGGAGTGGGTACTAGTGTTGGCGAGGCCAGTCTGGAGCAATCAAAAAAATTTTTGGTTTGTCCTGTTTGACTTTTAGTAGAATTTTAGAGAGCAGAGGTAGAGGGGGAAAGGCACAGACTGAAAGGTTTTTCCAGCTAAAGGACAGAGCATCCACTTTCCAGGCTTTTTTGTAATGAGTTCTTGTGTAAAATTTGTCCAACTGATAGTTCTGGGGTGAGGCTAAAAGATCTGTGTCTGGGCTCCCCCGTTTGCGTGTCAACATGTTGAAAATCCATGGTTCTAGTCTCCATTCGTGTGGGTCCATGAGATTTCTGCTTAGTTCGTCTGCCAGAGTATTCAGCTTTCCTGGCAGGAATTGAGTTTGTAGTTGTACTTGATAGCTCAAGGCTGTACTCCACAATGCCATGGTTAGTCTGCAGAGGGGGAAGGAGTGTGTGTGCCCCCCCCCCTGCTTGTTTATGTACCACATAACAGTGGTGTTGTCCATCTTTATCAGTAATTGACCTGGATGAAGGTAGTCCTTGAAGGCTGTCAGTGCATTCTGTACAGCTAGCATTTCTTTTTGATTTATATGAAGGTGCATTTGATTTGGCCTCCATTTGCCCTGAATGCACTTCCCTGCCAAATGAGCCCCCCCATGCATAGTCTGATGCGTCTGTAGTTAGGGTTTGGGCGGCAGGGGGTGGTGTGAATGGCAGTCCCTTGTTCTGGTGGCAGGCCTCTGCCCGCCATAGGAACTCTAGGTGCAGACAAGGTATAATAGGAATCATTGTTTCCAGTCTGTGACAATGTTGACTCCATAGACTTTTTAAATACCACTGAAGTTTCCTCATATGCAGTCTTGCATATGGAATTAGAAGAATGCAGGAAGCCATGAACCCCAAGGCTTGCATTATTTGCCTTGCAGAAAGCAGGTTTTTCGCGGCCACCTGTGTGAAGTAAGTCACCAAATGAATATGCTTTTCTGGTGTAAGGAAAGCCATCTGGGCAGTTGTATTCAAGCTTGCACCCAGGAATGTAATTTTTTGAAAGGGTACCAGTTGTGATTTCTTTTCGTTTATAGCATACCCTAGACAAATTAGAATCCTTATTACAAACACCAGATGTGTTAGAAGAATGTCCTTGTTTTCTCCCTGAATTAGACAATCATCCAGGTATGGATATATTTGAATATTTCTTTGCCTGCAAAATGCAATTACTGGAGTCAGGCACTTTGTAAAGACGCTGGGCGCAGTAGGTAAGCCAAAGGGCAGTGGAGAGAACTGGTAATGCAAGTAGCCTGCTTTGAAGCGGAGGTATCTTCTGCAAGATTCCCTGATTGGGATATGCAGGTAAGCCTCTTAAATCTAGAGTTGCCAACCAGGTATCTTTGCCTAGCATAGGAAGTAACTGGTGAAGAGTCAGCATCTTGAATTTTGGAATGTCCAGAAAGGTGTTTAGAGTAGATAAGTCCAGAATTGGACACCATGATTTGTCTTTCCTGGGTACCAGGAAAAGTCTGGAATAGAAACCTTGTCCCTTTTCCGTTTCTGGTACTAGCTGAATAGCCCCCATGTTCATGAGGGAAAGTACTTGTTTCTGGGCCTCTGCCCACTGATTTGGGGGCAGGTTTGGCCATCGGTTTGGAGTTGGTAATATGTGGAAATAAAATCTGTATCCTTGGGATACTATATTTAAAACCCATTTGTCCTGGGTTATAAGATGCCAGTTTTTTGCACGAAGAGCCAGTTTTCCCCTCAAAGGGGGGCGGCTAAAAGTTAAGTGCTTGGTAAGTCTAGTGGAAAGTCATTATGACTGCTTACCATAGGGAGGTGTCTTGTTATTCCCAGATTTGGAAGAGGAGGCACCCCATTGCTTAGTTCTGAAAGTCCCTTGGGACTGAAACCTGGTGCCTTTGGAATGTCTGGGTTTAACTTGAGTGGCTCTCGAAGGAACTGGAAAGGACCAGTTCTTAGTAGGCCAGTGCCTACTAAATCTTGCAGGTTGCACTTGTAAGAAAATCTTTCAGAGTTTGCATAGATTTAGCTTTATCTTCCATCTTTTTAGAACTTCTTCAGCCTTATTACCAAAGAGATGGTCCTGTTGTAAAGGAGCATCTAACAATTTTGCTTTAACATGATCAGGCAGAGATTGCTCTTTGAGCCAAGCATGCCTCCTTAGCACAGACCCAGTTACAGCAGCCCTGCAAGAGGCCTCCAAAGAATCAAAACAAAATTGCAAAGTATGTTTTCCAACTTGTTCAGCTGAATGCAATAAATCCTGTAAATCTATTTTCCACAGAGTCAGAAATCAACATAATTTTCTGTTTGAGCAGTCCCATAATATGCTGCTGATATTTTAGCATATGGAATTGACTGTTTAAATCCCTGATTGCCAAGGTTGCAGAAGTGTAGACCTTCTTAACCCATCTATCCAGCACCCTGGAATCTCTATCAGAAGGGGTAGGATTTTTAGCAGTAGAAGCCTTAATGCCCTTGGGGCCCTGAGAAATGGTTTCAGGATCTGCAACAGTGTTTTTGAAAAGGAATTTGTGGGGTCAGGAACCCTGTAGTATCTGTCTGGCTTACAAGGAGCCGGAGGCAGAGAATCAGGAGCCATACTAGATTCTGAAAAGACAATCAACAATGTCTAGAACAGGAGGTATAGCCAAAGGCCTATGCTGAGGTAGAAGAAAATCCCTAAGCCTCTTTTTAGATTCAGAGAAACCCTGACTTTCCCAGTGGAAATGTTCCCTTAAGGTATGCAAAGTTTCCCCAAAAGAAAAATCCTCAGGGGGAGAAGCAAAATGAATGGAATCCTCTGCATCAGAGTCCTCATAAGTAGGTACAGACAAATCCTGTTCATTAAAAGAGTCAGAAGAAATAGAATCCTGTTCAGAAGATTCATAGTTAATTTCTTGCCTAGGCCTCTTTGAAGGGGGGTGTTTGGCTACCTCTGATAAGAGTAATTAAATCTTCAGCCATTTTGATAATTTTTTTATAGGCATAGGGGCCTGCACATGTGGCCTAGGTGTCTTTTTTTAGACATAGTTCGAGAGCTTGGCGTAAGAACTGAAGTTGGCAAATCTGTAGGCCTGAATACACCCTCAGAGGCCGGTGCCTGCACAGTGGTTCCGGACCTATCCAAAGTACAGACATCCACGGGTTCCATAACTGAAGCATCTGACGGCATACCGGACTCCAAATGGGTCTTAGTAGAGGCCTGTGAATCAGAAGTAGCGGGTATCAGGGGCTGCAAAAGCATCTCACTGAGTACCGGCAAACTGGCGACTGGCTTAGGAGAAGTGTCTTCTACAGTTTTGGACCTCAACGGCCTGTCTCTATTTCTGAATTAAAGAACTCCGGTAGTCAGACTGCTAACCAATGTCATTTCTAGATAATTAAACCGTGAGCCAAAACATTTAGAAGCAAAAATGCACCGACGATGGATAGTGCATCGATTAAATAAAGCACAGAACTGACAGCAAGGTACATCGTGGTCAGGGCCTAGGCAAGGAATACAGAACAAATGAAAATCCTTATGAGGTATTTGCTTCCCACAAGTAATACAATTATTAACTTTTACTGACATCGGTAAGGAGCAAGAAAAAGTTTCCCCAACAGGGTTCTTAGCTTTTTAGCTGAAGACATATCATGAGCAGGTAATTGTCTTGAATCTGGTCTCCATGACTTTCTCTCTCACAAAGATAATAGAAATTACACCCCTCACCCTCTGTCAGCTTACACCCTTGTGTTAGAGGCTGAGGTCTGAGAAGTGGCTGTGGGTATGGCAAACTATAAGGCGGCTTTGGCTTGTGAGGATGTGGACAAATGGCTTGGTATCCCTTCAAAAAGATCATGCTAGAAGCCTCGCATATTTCAGTTACTGATTAAAGGAACTACAAAAGTACTATTACCAACTACTCTGAGCCAAAATAGGCTGTCAAAGAGAAGTGCGGTTCTTGGTCTCCCCAGTACAATTCTTTTTACTTGGGCAGTCTAAAGTGGGACTGTTGGATGCCATCACGTGCATAAGCCAACTACACAATCTCTATTGCAAATATTTTTCCAAGGACTCCGCCTTATGCTTGAGCATACTACAGTTAAAATATGCACACTGGAGACAGCTAGGCACACTGTACTCCAGACTCAGGAAAAAAGGCAAAAGGTATGAACATTTGAGTGAAATTTGCTTCCCATACCTAAAAAAAGAGTTACTGAACATCTGCTCAGACATCTATAATGCAATATTTCTTTTTTTTTTTTTTTTTTTTTTACAGAATCTGATATATGAAACTCTGGCTTCAGGCCTACTCAGCAGACTAACACAGAAGTAGTGAGTGACATGATCACTGAACTGTAGCATGAAATAATGAAAGAAATGAAGATGTTGCAGGCTGACTATCCTTTACGACATTTATGTTCTGACTTCAAAAGGGAAGAGAACACATCAGCCAAATGGGGAAGGTGAGAACTCTGGTACTCTGGCTGGCCTTCATGTTCCTGCACACAGAAGATCCTGCCTGTCAATACTGCAATAGTCAGCTACAAACAACATCAACCAACAAAGCTAAACACTAAACCTACCAACTGTAGTAACACTTTCTAACTAACCTGACAAGTACAAGAGAATAAGAATGATGTGAAGTTGTTCTATCTTGCCGTTCATTCTTTACTGATGGATTTGGAGCTGATCCCTCGGCTCCGAGTCGGCACCGACTGCAAAGCTCAAGGATTTCTAATAGCTCGAGGCCAAGTCCCTATCCCATGATGCACCTGAGTTACCTCAGATGTAGTTTGCCGCTTCATCTGATCAGAGGCTCTTGCTAGCTCGGGCCAGTAAAAACTATTACCTTTCTATTTTCAAATTTTATTGCTGGATTATTATTAAGAGAGTTGGATATTAAGACAGATAGGCTCTTTAAAGCCTTTTCTGTAGTGTTCCCTTCCCTGTGTGCTTTTCTTGGCTTTATATTTGGCCTCGTTTTTTTCTGATAGGCTTATTTAAAATTTCTGACTAAAAAATTGCTTGTTCAGGGACCTTTTGTCACTTTTTCCACAGCATAGTATTTTATTAGATTTTACTTGCTGTTCAGATTATCTGTTTAATCATTTTGTGTGTGTTTGTTAGCTTTAATTTTAGGCTTGTGTGGTTATCTTTAGCCTGTTTTTTATTAGAAGGCTTTTGAGTAGTCAGTCAGCCTTAGTTAAAGGCTTGTGTGTGTGTGCTGATCAGTAACCTGTTTTTTATTAGAATGCTAATTTATACTTACTGTTGTTGGGTGTGTCCACGTCTGTCATGGCTGATGACAAAAACACCCTAAGTCAGGGTTTAAAAAATACTCTAATGTGGGCAAAAGATGTCAGTTACTGACTGCCATGTGAATTGTGTCTACTGCTTGGGTACCTTGCACTTAAAAGAAGCATGTTCTACATTGTCATTCTTTTTCCTGTAGAGTCCTCCAAGAGAGGAGAAAAAAGAAGCTTATTGCGAGGGGTTTGTTGAAACCTTATTTCCAGGTGGCTTTGAGTGACCAGGATGGGTCTAGCAAGTCTTCAAAATTCTCAAAGACTTCTGGAAAATTAAAAGAAAATCTCAAGAGTCTGTGACATCGGCTTCACAGGTCTCGGAGCAGACTGTCTTTTCTTTTTGGAGCCTGCCCCCAGTCTTGGAACCGGTATCCGAAACTCCTACATCACCTCTACTCCAGTTGGTACCATCAGTCCAATCATCTTGATCTTTTCTAAGCCTATCTGATTTGGATGTGGATCGGGTGGTGCAGAAGCATTTACAGGACCATCCTTTACCAAATTATCTGCTCCGACCCAGGCGGCTTCAGAGCAGAATACCCTTATGCCAGCTATATCTTTTCCTCCTTCAAGCCATATCAGTGCTTCGGAGCCGGAGGAGTCAGACCTGCTGATTGTGGAGCCTTCGGAGCAGACGCCTGCTCCAGTGTCTTCGGCTCCACTCACTCTGATGTCCTCAGCGCCGATCGAGGACTCTAGAGCAGACACACTCTGTTCGGGTCTGGGGAGGATAGTCGGACTGACATGTCAGTTCTGACTTTACCTCTCGGGGCTTCAGCTCAGATGAGCTCGGCTCTTACCTAAAGCACAGAGCCCACTGTCCTGGTGCCGGGGTTATCAATGGTTTCATCGGCTCCATCGGTCCCTTCACATAGAAGCAGACGTGCCTTCGAAGCTATGAGGAGAGTTGCGTCTCCCAAGACATCCTCATCTTCAGGTCCAGCTTCTTCATCCACTAAAGCGCCTGTGTCTGCTCCTGCCTCACAGATCCTTGCTAAGCGCAGAAACCCAGAGCCTCAGGAAGCTCCATTGGGTGGGCCCATGCTCTTTCGAGACCGCCCCAGAAGCTCCCACTGATGAGGTTCCCAGGAACAGTGTGTGTAAGAGGAAACATCTGGACTCCCCTCAGGAGTCATTAACATCTGACACTGACTTGGATGAATCAAAAGGGTTCCCACGGTCCCCCCTCTGAGAAAATCTCATTTGCTGAGATATTGGAAATCCTTAGGCAGAGGGGCGACTGGAAGTCCTCCATCCCTGAGGGAGAGTCAGTCCTCCTCAAGGCTTTCGGGTCTCAGCCCTCCACCTCTTGGGTGTCTCTGCACTTCGATGAGCTTATGCAGCTGGTCTCACGAAGGGCATGGGGGTCTCCGGATACTATGGAGCCTGTCCCTGGGAGGCCTAATAAGTTCATGTCTACTGCCTAGATAAATCCTTCTTGACAAAAGGTGTGCCAGTCAATGCCATGGTGGTGGCGGCAGCCACCAAAAAGGAAATATCTGAAACTTACTCGTCTATCCATTTTCCTAACAGAGGCTCCAGGATCATGGATAGATATAGGAAAGCACATGCTTAGGTCAGTGACTTTTGATATTCGTTCGCTTAACTATTTAACCCATTTTACCAGACTACAAAGAAATCTCCTTAAAGAGCTGGGAGATGCTCTTCAGGGTACAGTAGCTGCAGGAGCTACAGACAACGTTGCCGCCCAGCTTATCCTCAGTTCTATAGTGAACTCTTCCATGCTTCTCATAACATATGCAGCTGATGGCTTGAGTAGAGCAGCGGGAACAGGAGTTGCTCTCAGAAGACACTCCTAGATACATTTGTGTTCCTTCGCGGAGCTCTTCAAGTCATCCTTCATGAATACCCCTTTTGATGGCTCATCTCTTTTCGGGCCTAAAGTCAAGGAAACCTTAACCAGGTGGGAGCAGGACTGAAAGGCTCTGTCACTGGGGTCCATTTTTTCACCCCTACTAGACCCTGCCCCTAAGGGTCAAAGGGGAGGGAAAATGTGGTTCCAAAAAGCTCAAGGAGCCTTTCAGGACACACATGCTGAACCCCCCTCCAGGGGCAGAGGAGGGGGCAATAATGGAAGATGCCTCCCTCGTGGCAGAGGGGGTCCGCAACACCATGGTGACAGAGATCACTTCTTTGAGAAGTCCAACCATTACTCCTGAAAGGAGGCCCGACCTGTCTTGCTCTGGAGGCAGTCGGGGGTCTCATCTTTGCACCCAGATGCATGGAACAAAATAACAAACGACAACTGGGTACAAAGTATCACTTCCGGAGGATAATTCATCCCATTCGCCACACCCCCTCAACCAAGGAAAATCCCAGACGTTCCACCCAGTTACAGGGAACAAGCAACAGTAGAGGTCCAGACGCTGCTAAGAAAAAGAGTCATCCAACCAGTCCCAGCAGACCACACAGGATCCGGAACTTACTCATGACTCTTTTTACAGTTCCAAAGACGACAGGGGACTAGAGACCTATAGTGGACCTCAGCAGACTAAACAAATCTGTAAAGAAAGAGAAGTTTCGGATGGTCACGCTTCAGTCAATACTTCCCTTTTTAGGGAAAGACAATTGGATGTGCTCGATAGATCTCCAGAATGCGTACTACCACATAAAAATGGCCAAGCCATCCAGGGACCATCAGCGCTTCCAGCTGGGAGCAAATCATTACCAGTTTCGAACCCTGCCCTTTGGTCTCACTACAGCCTCCAGAGTGTTCACCAAATGCATGGCAGTGGTCATGGCTCACCGGAGACGTTTAGGATTCCAGATGTTTCCGTACCTAAACGATTGGCCAGGGAGTCCACTCTGTCACTCTGCAATCAGCTGGGCAATACAATAAACTCAGAAAAATCTGCCTTGTCACCACCACAGCATATCGTCTTTATTGGAGCAGAACTGGACACCACCACTACCACGGTAAGACTTCCAGCAGAAAGAGTCTTACTTCTCCTCCAGCATGTCCGCATTATAATTTCCAAAAACAAGGCACCAGCATTAGAAGTTCTGACATTGTTAGGTTTGAAGGCAGCAGCAATTCTAGCCATACCACTAGGTCGTATGCACATGCGGATACTACAACGGCTATTGTTCACTCAATGGTCTTACCAAGAGCTCCCCATGTCTCACATGATAATGATCACAAATTCCTGCAAAAAGTATCTTCAGTGGTGGGTGACCTCACCATGTTACGATCGGACGCCCATTTGTGCTACCCCCGCCAGCGGCCACAGTGACCGTGGACGCTTCCCTGATAGGGTGGGGGGGCATTTGCAGGGAAAGACCGCCCAAGGCACGTGGACTAATCAAGAGACACATCTGCATAACAATGTCCTAGAGATGAGAGCAGTACTTTTGGCATTGCAGTACTTCCAGGACTCTCTTCCTCTAGGTAAGATTGCAATTCAGACTGACAACATGTCAGTGGCCTGGTATATGAACAAACAAGGAGGAACCAGATCATACCTCCTTTGTCATGAGGCCGTCAAACTATGGCAGTGGGCTATTTCCACCCAGCACTTTCTGTTAGTAATGCACATCCCGGGGAAATCCAATGTGATAGCAGAAAAGTTGAGCAGAGCAATTTTGTTGCCCCACGAGTGGTCCCTCAAGATGGAAATAGCGGACAGGATATTCCGCAGGTGGGTCCAGCCTTGCTGCGACCTTTTTGCCAGTCACATGAACACCAAATGCAGAAGCTATTTCGCCCTGATTCCCCCTCCAGCAGAAGCTCCAAGGGACTCACTTGTTCACAACTGGCCCCTTTGTCTCCTCTGTGCATTCTCACCAATCCTGTTGATCCCCAAGGTATTACAGAAAGCCAAAGCCCTGGGAAGGACCATCATTCTAATAGCTCCCTATTGGCCTTGTCAGATTCGGTTCCCCCTTCCTTCTACTTCATCTTTTGGAGGTCCCCTGGATTCTGGACCCAGTTTCAGACCTTCTGATGCACTTGTCGGGGGAACTTCATCCCTCTCTGCAGTCCCTGAAGCTGGCAGCTTGGCTGCTCCAATTCCCATTATACCAGGTTCCATAACAAAACCTCATATCCTCTCACAAATCCTCTACGACAAAGCTGTACCTCAGCAAATGGAAAACATTTTCTATACGGGCCTCTAAAAACAATATTGATACTTACCAAGCACATACAGCCTCTAATCTAGAATTCTGAACCATGATATCTAATAAAGGAGCTGCAGCAGCTACAGTCCATGTTCAACTTGCTGCCATTTTTAAGTTTCGTCTGGGATTTGAAGGATTGAATATTATATCACACAAATTATCCAAAGCCTTTCTCAAAGGGACTTTTCATATCAGACCATCTGTGAAATCTGCCTCATCTCCATGGAATCTACATTTTACGCTTTCCTGCATAATTCTTCTGCCATATGAACCAGCTTCCTTCATGTGTCCTCAAATTTTTGTCATGGAAAATCATCTTTTTAGTGGCTATTACTTCTGCCTGCAGAGTGCCAGAGCTTCAGGCCTTATCCTTCAAGCCTCTTTATTTGATTTTTCATGCTGAGTCTCACTTCGAACAAACCCCACTTTCTTACCCAAAGTTTGCACTGAAACTAATCTCAACCAAATTATTGATTTCCAGTTTTCCTCCCCAACCGTTCCATCAATTTAGTCTACATGCTGCACAAACTGGATGTTCACAGCTCAGATTTTATTTGGCTAGAACAAAAGACTTCAGGAAATCAGACCAGCTTTTTGTTTCATTCTCAGATTCCAGCATGGGTATGCCAGTGGCTAAAACAACTCTGTCTAAATGATTATCTAATTGTATTGCCTTTGCTTATTCAGCTGCCAATATGCCCTTGCAGCATAAAATTAAAGCTCACTCAACCAGAGCAGTTTCTACATAATCTGCTTTTTCTGCCAGACTTCTTATTGATAACATTTGCGTAGCAGACACTTAGTCAAAACCTCATACCTTCATCACTCATTATTTATTTATTTTATTTTATTTTACATTTGTTAACCGGGCTGGTCTAACTGGATACATATCCGTTTTCAGTAGAGGCCCGAGGAGAAAAGCTCCAATACACAATAGAAGTACATATTTAAATTGTAAGATTCAAAGTATTGTTACAACAAGAGAATGCAGCTTACATATGCAGGAATGAAATTTTACACAGATGTTATATAAGACTAAAGGACAGACAGGAAATTATACACAGAACATTGATTTTGTTAAAGATACTGAAAAATAGACTGAAATCAGAGATTTTCCTTATTACTAAAAGGAAAGAGAAATTTTAGTGATCTGCAATTAGGGAAATGGGCTAGGGAAGTGGACCTAGAAGTAATGAGATATGTAGTTAGTCAGGTTCTCGACATGGGCATGTCCATTGTGTGGAGAGATATTCTTTAAGGTTAGCTTTGAAATGATAGAGCGAAGAAGTAAGTCTAAGGTTGTTTGGCAGGGAGTTCCACTGCTTGCCAATGGAATTTGCATAAAGGGCATCCCCACCTGAGTTTTTTGCTTTAATGGTTAGGATCTGTATGCTGTTTGATGATCGGAGACTGTTGAGGTTAGTATATGGAGTTAGAATTTTGCACAGTGAGGGAGTTCTATCAGGATGGTTGATTATTTTATAAGCTTCAAGCGAGTTGGCTAAGTTTGAGGAGATTTGGCAGTTCCAACCAGCCAAGTCTTCGCAGATTAAGGCAATGATGGGTTCGATAAGGGGAACCTGTAATAAATCTGGCAATGTGGTTATAGGCAAGAGAGAGCATGTTAAGTTCACGTTTATTGAGAAAAGAGAGGATCGGGAAGCATAGAGGAGGGAAGAGAGGAGATGGGTGCGAGCAATAGTTAATTTGGTAGTGGGAGTTAGGAAGTTTTAATTCTGTACATAGATCCTAGTTTTGTTAACAGACTTTACTGTTTGGGTAATGTGTATGTCAAATTTGAGCTTATGATCAATAGTGACACCTAGCAGTTTGGTACTGGTGACAGGGGTTATGAGGGTCCCATTAGTGGATTTAATATGAAAGGTTGTGTTGTTAGTGTTTGGGAGTTCTTTACCTAGAGGTGAGAAGACGTTGGGGAAGAAAAGTAATAGTTTGGTTTTAGCTGGGTTAAGTAGAAGTTTTAAGTCAGTGAACCATTTTTCAACTAGTGCAAAACAATGTTGTGTGGTCATTTGGAGATTCGAGAGGGAGACGTCGGAGCAGATTAAGGTGGAGTCGTCGGCGTATTGTATGCAGGTGGATTTAGGGATGATTGATTGAAGGTCATTTATGAAGATGGAAAACAGAAGTGGGCCCAGTATTGAGCCCTGAGGAACGCCTATGGTATTCGGGAGCAGTCCCGATATTCGGTTTTGCCATAGGACAGCTTGTTGCCTACCAGTGAGGTAGGAATTGAACCAGTTTAGTGCTGGAGTGTCCAGACGTAGGGTTTCAAGGATGTTGAGAAGGAATTGATGATTGACCATATCGAATGCTTTTGATAGGTCCAGAAAGAGGGCAGATGATATGAGTTTGTTATTGCGATTGTTGTTGATTGAGTCAATAAAGGAAAGGAGGGCAGTAGTTGTACTATGGTGCAGACGAAAACCATGCTGGGCATTGGACAAGAGATTATTAGAGGTCAGATAGTGAATAAGTTGTTTGTGGATGCATCTTTCCATGATTTTCGCTATGGGGGACAGGATGGCTATTGGTCTATAATTTGACATTTCCAGGGAGGTACCTCCTTTGTGAAGTGGAATGATATGGGAAGTCTTCCAGATTGAGGGAATGTTCATCTCAGTTATAGATCTGTTTATTAGGATTGATATGGGGTAGGCTATTTCATCAGATGCAATTTGTAAGAATTCCTTGGGAAGGTGGTCAGCCGCTAGGGTAGTTGGTTTGAGTTTTTTTAGGAGGGAGCGTACATAGGAGGAAGAGACTGGCTTTAAATTAAAGGGGGTAGGGTTGTCACGTCGCAGTTTAGCAGCAGGTGGGGAAGTGGAGGTAAGGTGACTGGCTAAGGTTTGGATAGTCTCAGTGAAGAAGGAGTTAAAGGTGTTGGCTACTACTTCTTGGCCTTTCTCTAAGAGTTTCTCAGGGGTTGGGGTGGAAGTTTTGCCTGGGTGCAGAAGGTTGTTAAAACCTGCCCAGAATTTCTTTGGGTTGTTCTGGTGTTTTTGCTGGAGGCTGCAGAAGTATTGCTTTTTGTCTTGGGTTATGGCAGTTTTCGTGGCATTTCTTAGTTGTTGAAATTTAAAACGGTCTTGGGGGTTTTGTGGCTCTCCATTTTTCCCAGGCTTGGTCGCAAGTTTGATTTTGGATTTAGTATCAGTAGTGAGCCAAGGTGCTATGCAGTTTTGGTTCTAATTTGTCTATGTGGAGCATGTGAGTCAAGTATCTTAAGGAACGTGTCATTGAAGTGGGACACACTCTCTTCTAGTGGAAGAGTCTTTAATATGGTCCAGTTGCAGAATTTCAGGTCAGCAAGAAATAATTGAGGGACAATTTTTTTTTGTTTCTGATTAATCTATATAGGGGTGTTAGAAGTTGGGCATTTATGTTTAATGATATAAGTTATTAGGTGATCGCTGAGGTCACAGGGAAGGGTGCCAGTGGTGTAGTTATTAGAGTCTCTATTAGTAAGGATCCAGTCAATTATACTTTCTTTTTGAAGTGAGTTGCCTATTCTGGTTGGGGATAGGATATTTTGGGAGAAACCATATAGGTTAATAGGTTGTGGAGTTGTATGGGTAGAGTAGAGACCATTCAATGTTGGCGTCTCCAAGAACTATGGTTTCTTGTGGGTAGTTGATGGCTAGCCAGCTCAGGGATTGCTCCAGGTTTTCTGTGTTCTTCCCTGGCGGGATATAGGTTACAATAAGGTTGATGCATTTTTGAGTGTTTAGGCAGATCTGTAGGGCTATAATTTCTAGGTTTGAGATCATAGGAGGTTGTACTTGGTTCTTAAGGATGTTTAGTTTATTTTTAAACATAATAGCTATACCTCCACCTTTTTTCTTAGAAACGATCAGCCCTGAGAATATTGTACCCGGGTGGGAGGATCTCTTCATTCTTAGTAGAGGGTTTTAGCCATGTTTCGGTTAGACACATGATGTCAGGGGAATGACTATCTATGATGGCGTGAAGGTTGTGAATTTTGTTGTTAATGCTTCTTAGGTTCAGGTGTAATATTAGAAGGGAGTCAGTAGGTTTTCGGGTTAAATTATAGGGATTAGAGATTGGCATAGTGGTGGGACCTGGGTTTGGGTGAATATCTCCATCGATATTAATACAGTTTTTCAAGTAAACTAAAAGTCTTTGTAGTTTAAATAGTATTTTGAGATTAGTTTTGTTATGTGGGATTTTAGGGTGTTGAAGTGTCGGGTGGACTATTTTGGGAGATATATTTTTGGCCTGGTAGATTGAGGGTGGTATATAACTGTCATGGAGATTAAATTGGGAGTTGGTGTGGCACTTAGGGAAAGGAATGCCTATAAGAGTTTGGTTTTCATATATTGTTAGGATATAGGTGGTGATGAGAAGTAAAATTATGATGGGGGTAATAGTATAAGTGAAATTTGCCATACTGAAGTAGGGAAGTAGGTAACGAGTGGGGGAAGAGACTTTGTGTTGGGTTTGTTAGAGGGTTGGGCCTTGGGGTGGGAGGAGTTATGGAGTTTGACAAGGGAGCCTTGGATTTGTTAAGTGGGAAAGTGGGAGGGACTATTTGTAGCTATAAAAGTAGGGATGCTGGGGGCGGGTGAGATAAGGGGGCAGGGAGGGGAGCGGAGCAGAGCCCGAGCGAAGCGAGGGCGAAGCGGAGCGGGGCATACACCGCCAGGAGACTTTACAGGGTTTTAAAGGTAACAGTTCCAGTAGTATAATTCAACACAATGGAGTTACTAGTGCTGAATTTATAAAGATACAATTTTTTACAGGCTTTGTATTGTTAAAGTCCTCAAGATAGAGTGTCAGGTTCTTGACAAGGACAGTATAGTTCTCTCTGAATAGGGTACTAATGTTTTGTATTTACCCTGATTTTTAAGAAGAGTTGAGGCTTCTGGTTTAGTTTTCTTTTATGGTCCTGATGGGCTGCTGTTAGGTCTTGGGAACCACAGGAAGCTAGGCAAGGGAGGGGGCTACCTGTGATACAAGTGAGGGAGAGAGATATGAGTATTAGTGTTAATAAAGGTTGAAAAATAGTAATAGCAGGCTACAACAGCTATCCTTTTTAGCCACAAACACACTCAAATGTCTTCATAATCCATAAAGTATGCAGTAAAAGAGAAACATTCAAATACTATGAGATGGCATCTAATGACTTCAGCTTTGTTAAATAGACAGCAGATACAGAAATTATAACTTTAAATGAGTTCAGCTCTAGGTCGCTAATGCATTATGCTTAAAAGATGCCTAGAGTTGGTCAGGAACATGTGCAGGCCTTTGCATAGTCTTTAAAACACATTCTTGTACATAAAATAGCATCCAGTTACTTTAAATGATTACAGAATTAGGTCGCATATGGTTTATGATACAAAGACATTAAATGTAAGTCAGTAACATTTGCGAGCATTTACATAAGCAGTAAAACACATTCAGTTCCTTTAAAATAGATTCAGTTGCCTTCAGATACTTAGAATAGCGTTCACATTACTAAATTATAACTTTAAATGACAG